>NW_017263673.1:300640-446048 GCF_001662655.1 Pseudogymnoascus verrucosus
AAAAAAAAAAAAAATAGCCTTGGGCCTCGTCTCTTGCATACTGGATGATTTCTGATCATTATGATGTAGATTACTTATCGACGTCATCCCTTCAAAAAAGCCGAGACCAGATCAACTGTCAAAGGATTACTAATCTTTTATTCTAGTAAAGCGTCTACCATATCACAATATTCTATAGATTACCAAATCGATTGCCAGTCCATCCCGCATCAGTGGCCATGGAAATCTTGCTGAGACACAGGTGTTGTGACGAATGACGCGAATATACGACCCTATACTGTCTAGCACAATGATATCGGCCGATAGACTTATATGGAAGATTTATACAAAATGGTGGATTACCCATAATGGCTCTTCTGTATAAATAACGAACCAACTCTCTTCCACAGTTAAATATTTACCAAAGATCATTATTCAGGATTACCATGGGTGCTCCTCTTGTAACCGTTCTTGTAATCGGAGGCACAGGTGCGCAAGGCCAGCCTGTTGTAAAAGGTGCGTCATATATCAACACTAATAGATAGATCCTTTATTAATATTATTAGAACTCTCCGCAGATGGCCGCTACAAAATCACTGTATTGACGCGCAGTGCACAATCCGAACCCGCACAGGAGCTTGCATCGCTGCCAAACGTCACAATACTGGAAGGCGAAACCTTCGACGAGCAAACCCTCATGAAAGCATTCAAAGGCATCGATGCGACTTTTGTCAATACCAACGGATTTGCCATCGGCGAGAAAGCCGAGGTCTACTGGGGAATCCGCATCTACGAGATTGCATACGGAGCAGGAGTCAAGCACTTCATCTGGGCCTCGCTGGCCTACTCCTCGAAGCTAGCGCACTTCAACCCCGACTTCCACTGTGGGCATTTAGATGGGAAAGGGAAAGTGACAGATTATCTTACCTCGCAGCCTACAGACCATATGGCGTGGTCAGTCCTTCTTTCTGCTCCATATGTGGATACGCTCTCTCAGCTATTGAGACCAAAGCCTGATCCGAATGACCCAAGTCTGATGGTCTTTTCAGCGCCACTTGGCAACACTGCCATGCCTCTCATTGAACTGGGAGACCTCGGAAAATATGCCAAATGGATGTTCGATCATGTGAAGCGCAGCAACGGCATGACGCTTAAGATAAGCACAGAGCATATCCGCTGGGCAGACCTGGCGAAGGATTACACTGCTGTTACCGGACGTAAATCAATCTACAGAGACGTTACCCTCGACGAGTATTTTGCATCCGGAGCCTTCCCTGACCCAGAATTGAAGGTAGGACATAGTGTAACACACGACGATCCGACGCTGCAGACATACCGGGAGAATTTCTCGGCTTTCTGGAGACTGTGGAAGTCTGGCCTTGATACGAGGGATTATAAGATCATGGACGAGATTTTACCTGGAAGGATTCGCAGTGTCAAGGAGTGGATGGTAAAGACTGGGTATACAGGCGAGCCTGGAAGAGTCCTAAAGGACTATATTGACAGGGAAAGGAAGAAAACTGGATGGCCACTTCTTGGATAACCTCTCGAACTTCCTTCCACACCAAGTCTCTCACACAAATACTTGGGTAATAGTAATGGAAAAATAAATACCATTTGCATCCAGCCTGCAAACCTGCAAATCCGCATCTATATACATGAACCCCATCAGCTGGGATCAAAATAGCACCCTGTGTTAGCTGCTCTTTTGAACGCTCCAACACCGACTCCCGTGCTTCCCCAATCTAGCCCCTTTCGCCGTGCTTTTCAATCTCCAGTGCTCCCGCGCTCTCGGTAATCCATGGAACTTCTCCTTGCTCCATCTTCTTCGCTCTTGAAGCCGTTCCGCGAGCAATCTTCCACCCCGGCGCCACGCACACCTACTCCAGTTAGCAAACCTCGCGGTCAAGGTAGCCATTGTCGCTGCAATTAGCCATCCCATTAGTAGCCGTCCTCATCAGCCGTCGTTTCATCGTTAGCTGCACCGGCGGTCGTCGCGAAGGGATCGACACCGTCTTCACACTGTGGGGTACGTGCGTTGCTGTTCGCGTGGCGCTGCCGAGGTGGGGTTCTGAGTCGGGAATAAACGTTATTTTGACGACACCAGGTCGTCTGCGAGGGCGGTCATGTTTTCTAGTCGGGGTCCGTGTAAGCATTCATGCTCGGATGACGGTTGGCGGTACTTATATACCATTTGGAGGTCGTCGATCGTGATCGTTCTGATCGCGATTTGGAGATCAATCCACGCATGTTGAAGATCTTTCCATGCGTGTTGAAGATCTTTCCATGCATGTTTTACCCATGTATGTTGAAGGTCTTGCCGCGCATGTTGAGGATCTTTCCACGCGTGGTCGTTCTCGCGGCTAGGCCATGGCATAGCCACACCATCTTCTGGTCCTGCCGCCTTGTCGTCTGCCCATCTTGCGGCTTTCCCAGCTTGTAGGCCATCCATCCGTCGCTGCCTCTTCGTGGCCACGTCCGCTTGCGGCTTTCCCACTTTGTGGTCCTGCCAGCTTGTGGTCCTGCCGCATCATATCCGCCCAACTTGCGGCTTTGCCAACTTGTAGACCTTTCTTCACTGCCTCCTCATGGCCTACTCAGCTCGTGGCCTCGCCTCTAGTGGCCTCTCATGGCCCTCCAGCTCGTAGCCTCTCCAACATGAGGCTTCCCCCTCTTGTGGCCTCTCCAGAGGCCTCCCTATAGCCTCTTTCAACATATGTTCTCGCGAACGCCTTGCGCCCGTCCGCAAAAACGAATGCTTCTTAACGATCGACCCAAAGAAAAAATCCGATTGATAAAATCAACGCGCAACAGACTCTTTCAACATATGTTCTGTCGAACGCCTTGCGCCCGTCCGCAAAAACGAATGCTTCTTAATCGATCGACCCGAAGAAAAAATCCGATTGATAAAATCAACGCGCAACAGAACGAAATAGCCTCCTCACATCAAGCCCCTGCAACTCTTACCGCTCCTCTTCACTCCCAACGCCCAAACGTAACAAGCACTCGGATTTTTTGTCATTTTCTCAGCACATGGAGCAAAGAAGAGGAGGCCTTTCACACCCCGGGGAGGGGTATTTATCTCCTTTGGTAAATGGTTTTATTGCTCTCTTTCGCGAATGTTCTCTCCGTCTTACCTTTGACGAATGTAAAACCTGCCCGCTTTGGCCTGACCAATATAATTCTTACCCATCTTGTAATTGATGCCATAGCACAGACTGGAACCATGGGGGAGATTCAAAGCCCGTACTCTATCCCTGGTACCGAGGGAGATGAGATCATATAGTCTCGTGACTTGAGGCGAAGCACTAATGTTATGCTTGTGGCAACCTTATGTCCCCCAGTAGTAGGTGCATGGGATCGATACCAATGGGTGCGAGAATATGTTCGTTTGCCGCCCAATGCGACTTGTATTTCTGACACAGTGGTTTTGACATATCGAAACCAAGGATGAAGGATGGAAGGCCACGGATGTGGTGCCACGGCGTGCGAATAGTGTATGTGATCCCGTGACTTCAGGACGTAAGGGGGTCTGCAGTGGCGAGGGTCATGTGAAGGTTGCTTATGCTGTGGATATGAGGCAAGGGACAGGCAAGGGGTAAATCTGATGTTGGATGAGGTATTATGGAACACAGGTAACAGGGTACTTTTTGGTGGTTACCAATCCAACAACAAAGGCTGCTGGATTTGGAGTCTTATAGCTGGTCACTACTTTGCGTATCCTAACCACTTGACAAAGCTCCAAGGCACAACATCGTCTTTGCCCGGAACTAATCCTCGTGCAACAACCCAGACAAATCCTGGCCCAGTCCAAGCGGTCCATGCTAGGACCCATATGTAGCCCAGCACCTTAGTGACCCTCCTCGTGGTTACATTACTAGTTGTAGTTATACCTATTGCCGCCCAGATATAGAGCACCGTGCTCTCTATCATAATCCCAACAGCCTGCATTAAAAAGAACTTTGGCAAATCGAGTGCAAACGGGCTTTCTCCGAGAATGACTACCCCAGGGAGGTGAAGGAGCGCAGTGACATAGAACGCGAGGAAGAGTCGAACATAGCGCGAGACTATTTTCCAGTGGGGAGGTATGCAGAGTACACGAGTAGTGACGAAAGAAGTGAAGGCCTCTAGAGATGACCGAAAGATCTGGTGCCAGGTTATCCTATAAATTTCTTCCGTTAACGACCAGCCGCAATAAAATTAAGGAATTAGGCGCAGCCTTACCCCCAAAATCGACGCAATGTATAAGCTTCTCGAAAGCTACCAAATAGTGGAGGCCAGTTCCGTGGCTCACTTCTACCAGAGAAGACTGCGGTGACCGATGCAATATTGTATGCGATGGTAAAGATACCATAGATGGAGAATGCAGGGAGCAGGACGGTGATTGGCCGAGCAATGATCTCCTCGAGTGGGATATCCCCTATTCGAGAGAAAAGTGCTTGCTTATATTCAGGGACGTCTATTTCCGGGTTGGGAGCTGGTAGGGATGCGAATATTGCGTCTAGAGCCAGGTACGTAATGAGAATGTGGGCTATTCTTCCCCTCAGAAATTCGCCCTTGTTTGGAACGTGTTCTGGGTGATCTCTCGAAAAGGTAGGTAGTCCCTTTATGGACCATGACGTGTTGACATTCCGGAGGTTAAATAGAAGACACCAAGCTGTAAAGGTTCGCCCAAGTCCTGATCGAGACGCAGAGGATGCACTTTGCTTTGGTTTTGAAGTTGTTACCGCGCGCAAATAAACTGCTTTCCACAATAGCAAATCGAAAGCTCGTAGATGGAATATCCAAACCAATGACATGAATACGCCATCATAAGTGCTATTCCCTGTAAACACTGGAACGGAGTACTGCAGTTGCGCGGCGATTGCTATTGATAGGAAAAGAATTGAGGCGCGCTGGAGGACATGTGATGGATCAATGAAAACAATGGCATATGCAAATACAAGAGGAGAAGTAAGAGCAATTGCTCCTAGGTATACCGCCGGGGATGTTACTACTAAAATAGACATCATGAGACCATATGTTTGATTTCAAGATGATTTACAAATATTTATGAAGTTGTTGATAAACACGCTGCTGATGTGAGATTTTAGTCGGTGCCAAGGCTGTAACAACACCTCAATAACTTTCAGATTTTTGACCACAGCCCATTTTACCATCCCCCCATAACAAATTTTTATGTATTTTACGATGTTTTAAGTGTTACGAAATCTGGTGTTGTGAGAAGACAGTCAGGTGAGGTGTGGGGGTGCAGAACGGGTTTGGGTATGTGCATCGAGGTAAGGAAGTGATACACCAAACATCTGAAGAAAGTAATACAGAATGCATCATCGCATATTGAAACTGCGAGAATAATTATGAGTTACATTGTCGCCTTGCATATGTCGTGGGGATAAGTACGACGATCGATGCTGCAGTACGTAGGGATGTCAAGATGTCATTAAAGGTTATCCTAACGACAATGCGGTGCTGGGAGGGGAAGCAAGGATGGTTTTGAGTCTGTGTAATTGAGCTGGGTGGAATAATAGAAGCAGATAAAAGACGATAATGTTCATCCGGTCGTGCACGTCACAACAATCGCAAGTAACTCAAGATCAATTTAATGAATCAATTTCAACTATCAATCCAATCTAGATATGATTTTCCGGCCATACAGCAGCGCGTCCGCTTCCTGTATTCCCAACTCCGCCACCTTCTAATCCGTCCCAATTTTCATTTAAATCCCAGTCGTTCAAAGCCGCAATCCAGCTGCGGCTCGAGTCCTTTTTCAGTAAAAACAACGCCGGCCAAAATTCAAACTTTTTGTCGTTCTCTCAATCACGAGATTTGACTAGATGCACGAGGATGCTTTAGACGTAAAGCATATGCCTCGCGTGCCTGCGCTTGGCGCCGGCCTTGGTCCCGATCAGACACTCGAGCTCGGTCTCCGGTGTGGACAGCGTCTGGATGTCGTCTGGGAGGTTGTATGCGTTGCTGCAAGGGAAGGTTTGACACCCGCTCATCGGGGTCTTGCTGTTCTTCGGGTACAGCATCTTCACTCCGTCGTGGTCATCCGGGTTGACGATGGCGCTGACATCGAAGTAGTTCGAGCCGCTGAAACCGTCCCATCTCACTTCACCGAGCATGCCGGGCTTGTTCTCCTTGCCCTCCGAGACGGTGTACCAGTTGCCTACCCATCCGTCGGGGAAGGTGGCCTCTTTGGAAGCTCCACCGGGGAGGTCCATGGATGGGATTTCGGGCGAGCCCTCTTGAGGTGTGAAGATGACTTGGCGGTTTGTGCTGTCTTGCGAAACCATGTTAACGGTGTTCGCGGCGGCGGCGACGGCAAATAGCGTCGCGATCGGGAGAGATTGCCAGAATTGCATTGTGTCGGTTTGGTTGTGGGTTGAGTTGTTCGTATAGGTAGATTTAGGTTGCTGTGTGGCTGTATTTGAAACTCGTTTTTTTTAATGTTTTAATATAAACTTCGAGTTCGAACTGGAGAAAAGAAAGAGGACCGAAACGACACGGTGGAGGGGGTTTATATAGACATCAGGTCAGGGCCATCGAAAGGTGAGCGTTGTAAGCTTTGCCCGCGGAATGGGGTGCGGATGGGGAGAGGAAATCGGCGCAATTCATTGTGGACACCCTTGCCTCCAACTTGACGTTGTATAGGCCGGTCCTGAGAGGGTGAAGGGTCTGGCTCGATGTTGGTTTACCAATGGGTATCTACATGACGGGAGAAGTTGAGCTGTCATGCTTGGTGGGGTCGAAGTCGTCCGAAAACGCCCTCGAATGTGCCTGGCGGGTGAGTGTCTAGAACTTTGGGTCCCGCTGTTCTGGGTGGACCGACTATTGGATCTTGACTCGGGTACCTGGACGGGTGAGGAACCCTGAAGAATCGAACGAAGTGGACCGAGGTCGTTGAGACCGGGCGGCCAATGAGAATATCTTTTGGAACATTACTATGAATGCCCTATGATCTGTTGGCGGGAGGCGACATGGAAATGGAAATCCCGTGATCTCCCTCCTGGTCACTTCATTTCACGGGTAACAGCCCCCTTGGTAGAATAGAGGACTGGCACAGAGCGTTTCTGGTAGAATGCATATGGTTCTGGAGTGTTTTCTGGTAATATGCATCTGGTTCAGAGCGCAAGCGGTAGACAGTGTACCTGGTATAGAATGCATGCTGTTGGTGGTTTGTGCGGTGGAACCTGGTTAAGGGTAGTAAGACGTTCAGTTTGAGGGTATCTCACCCCTCACCTTCTTTACCCCTCGCCCCCTCCTGTTCCCTTCCTCCTGTTCCCTTCCTTCCTCCCTTCTTTCCTCCCTTCTTTCCTCCCTTCTTTCCTCCCTTCCTTCCCCTCCGAACAGTGCATCTCCACACCAAAATCAACGCGTGGCGATAGTGGATCGTGGCTTATCTTGGCAACGATCATCCGCTTGTGCCTGCCCTAATGCCCTACCTTAACCCGTCTGCGCCAGTCAGAAGCCGTAAATGGCTGTTGATGGGTTTTCGTCTCCACGCTCCTGCCGTACCGAAACATTGCCATGCCGCGATGATCGGGGATTTGAACTTTCATCGCTCCACAGGGCTGACCTACCACCTCCTCCGTGCTTGGGGGAGCTTGGTGATACCCTCTACCTCCCATCCAACATTCCACAGAAAGAGTATCCGCTCTGGGAATGTACGTACTGCATCTGTATGTACATGTACGTATTGCACGGTAAGCATGCCGGCAAACACCACACACCACCACTGCCAACATCCCACAAGTCCCTTGCTTCCCATTCCGACATTCCGACAAACGATCGACTTCTCGACTGAGACACGCAACACAGTGGAGTTGAGTGAATAATGTGGACCCTGCAAAAAGAGCCTTCAAGAGCTTTTCATGTACCACCTATCCTGACACGACGACCATGATGGGCCCACGGCCGCCGCGCAGTCGTTCCTTCCTCCTTCGGACCTTCCTCCCAACGGCAACTTCCACCACCACGATGCCATTCTTCCCTTCCACCAAAAGTCTGTCGCTCACCGTGGGCAGACATATCACTTCACCCACCCCCACGCAACCCCGACTTCCCTCCGCTTCCGCTCCCTCTCCCTCGTATGCCCGTTATGGATCTTGCGCGCAGTGGACCTAACCCCCCCCACCACTTCCCACCTGTGTCTGTACAACGTATGTATATACGTATTCATTCCTGTTATTGTTCTGGGCCCTGTGTACCTCGAGTTAGCTGCATCGTCGGTGGTCGACGGTCTAGATCTTTGCGAAGATGTTTCAAATAAGGTTACGTCAGCCGGATCTTTGCCACATTGGCTCGCCACCCGTTGTTGATCGTTGCTTGTTCCTGCGCCGCGGGACGAAAAATTGTCGATGCGCTGGCTTTTGCACGCTGATCTTGACCCTGTTCCTGGGAGGGAGGGCGAGAGGTGGGTCTGAAGGGGGGGTATTTGGGTCCTGTTCCTGGGACCCGGGTCGAGAAAGCTCTTTGCTGTGCCTTTTGGCTTGTTGATCTTGACCCTGTTCCTGTTGCGTGCAGGAGGGAGATCGCTGCCTGTTTCTCTCGCGCGGGTGAAGGGATCTCTGCCCGTTCCTCGTATCCCGATCGAGGAGGTCGATCGATGCCTGTTCCTGATTCGCATGTGGTTGAAGGTTTGTCCTATCTCGTCAATGCTATTATTCATGTTATTTGTAATTGATTTTGGTCTGTTTTGACCTGGTGTCAGAGTAATCTGTGCCATGGCCGGATTGAGAGCTCCGTCTTCTTGGTGTCTACGGCCTCTCGCTCTCGAGAGCCATTCGCAGTGCGAAGGATTCTCGGAGGAAGCGGACTTCGTGTCATAGCTTGACATGCCCGTTGCAGGGGGCGGATTTTGTGTCATTGATCGGCCTGATTCAATCCCTTTGATGAAGGTAAAGTGTTGGTTTGAAATGCTGTCGTGCAGGTTCCATAATTGTCGTTGTTGAGACTCGCCCAATGAGGCCTTCAAATTTCTTTCTTCCAAATTGGGATTTATAAGTTGTGAATTATCTATTTGAATTTTGATACAACTTAATATACAAGCCAATGCCCGAGTGGGGTTATGTATGTGGCTTTGGGTGGTGTTTGTGTGCTGAAGTCGATATTGAGCCTCATTGTTGTCAGCATCCACACACACGTCAACGCAAGTCGTATAAGTATAAACATATATATAAGCTATGCGACTCAATAGGCCTTAAAATACCCTAGTGGGATTATGTATGTGACTTTAGGTGTGGTTGCTGTGCTGAAGTGGAGGTTGGCGACGTCGATATTGAGGTCTTAGAGCCCCATTGTTGATAGTATCCACAGCCACGTCAACATAAGCCATATAAGTATAAACATCTATATAAGCTATATAACTTCATCTACATTCAAAGAAAAGGGCAAAAATATAGCTCGATATCTAAAAATGCAAAAGACCCATCAGATCTCGTCGTTTTGAGATCCGATGGTAGAAAATCACTTGATTTTACTTTTTTTTGTTGATTGGTGGGAGTCGAATTGGTGACCTTTTTTATTCATTCCAAGCCCTGGCCAGATTGTCCAGACAGTGGTACTTCCACTGCGCCACTGTGCCGCTTGATTTAAAGGCGACTTGAGTTGCATTATAAGGGTTGGGTTGTTTCGCTTGGTGTTGTGGTGTTGTGGTGTTGTGGTGTTGTGGGATTGTTGTTGGGAAAGGGGGGAAATAGGTGGGAATTCCCCCCTATCCCCCCAACTATCCCCAACTCTCCCATATAAGCGCGACAGATAGTAAATACAGGCGCTTAACGTTTTCACCCACCTCCTTTTCGGTTGAGGGCTACAGGGCTAGCCTATTTATTTACCGCACACTTCCAGACGCGCCTCTTCTTCTTTTCATCCTCCACATCACAACTTCACAACTTCCACCTTCGTCTTTCGTTACAACACAACAACAACTTTCATTTCGTCCGTCGTTACAACTTCACTCTACACTATCGTTTCATCACCCTTTCATTTGTTTCCAATCAATTCAAACTTCAACCACACTCGTTATTTGATCTCATCAATTCAATCTTCCAATCCATCAAGATGAAGATCATCCAGGCCATCCTTTCCGCCTTCTGGCTTCTGACTCTCGTCCATGGCGTATTCGGAGTTGGAGTCGGTGGATTTCTCAACCTCGGCGGCGCTGGAGGTGGCGGCGGTAGTGATAAAGCTGCCGTTGGTCATGAGGTTCTTCCTTGGTTCACCATCACCCCTCCCTCTCCTCCAACGATCACCCCTTTCCCTCCTGACTTTGGTGGAACCAACAACATCTACAAGACCACTCCTGATGTTCCATCAACCCCGACTGAGACTGAAGCTTCCGCCACTCCTGTCGACACTGCTGTCAGCACCGAGGTCACCGCTAACACTGCTGCCATCACTGGGCCCAGCGAGTATCCAACTGCTGCCATCACCGAGGTCGTCAACACTCCAATTGCCAGCGAGGTCGTTAACACTCCAGTTGCCAGCGAGACTGTCGATATCTGGGTCATCACCACCGTTTCTGCCTACGTCACGATCTGCCCCAGCCCAACCACCTTCACTCAGGGAGTCCAGACCTACACCATCACCGAGGCCACGACGCTGACCATCTCCAGTAAGTACACCCCCTCCCCAACCCATCCGATCTAGACTAACCCTCCTCCAGACTGCCCATGCACCATCAGCTACCCCGCTCCGCCAACCGTTGCCACCAACCCTCCATCCGTCGAATCTGTCCCTGTCCAGCCCATTGGAACTGCTCCCGTCCAACCCGTTGGAACCGGTGTAACCCCCGGTGGCAACCCAATCATCAACACCAACAACACCGTCACCCCAGTCGTCAATCCCCCAGCTGTCTCCTCCAACTCCACGCGCACGACCTTCATCGCCGTCACCGCACCTCCACCACACGCCACCCAGCCACTCATCACCCTCGGTGGTAGCACGCCTGTCATTCCCACCCCCGTCGCTGAGACTCCCGTCCCAGTGCCCAACACCCCGGTGGTCCCTGTGCTGCCTACCCCGACTCCTGCTACTGGAGGCGCGGGTCGCGTTTTCATCGGCCTTGGGGCTGCGTTTCTCAGTGGTATCGTCGCTGTCTTCCTCTGAGCGGCCGACGTGCACCGCCCCTGCGCACATGTTTCATCTGTGTGTGGCTGGTGTGTTTACTAGCCTCGTTGCTGTGGAAAAGATAGGATTTGAGCTTACGAATAATGGATATTTTTAATGGGATATGAGGATAATGGATGCAGTTTGTTTTTGTGCTCTACTGGACCTGATCTTGATGCTTTTTGTTCGGATTCGCTCGATTACTATGGACATGCTGATGATGAGAGATCTGTTATGAATGGGCTCAGATAGGCTATGGTAACTACTTCAATGCAAACTACTGTCATTGAATTTGTTCGTATCATGCATGTTTTGTGAATTTAAGTGACGGAGTATGAGGTGAAGTGAATTTGATGTGATGAATTCATACTTGTGTTTCCCAAATGTAGTCCCAGGGCCTGCGCGTAAATTACACCTTGCACTGCCACCCACAGCACGACACAACGGCTCCGCTCAAACAGCGTCACGACCAACATCGAGGTTAAAGTCGGTCTGGGATTAACAAGGGGGGAAGTATCAAAGCACACGAGAGATTCATTTAACAGATGCTCTTGTACTATGTATAGTTGACTTACAAAGTACGATTAAAGAACAAATTCTTCGTATGGTCATTTGCGTACATCGGCACAAAATCCGACGCAAGATACCAAGTAGGTTTCTGCATAGCATCGGCAATAACCTTCCCATTAACAACCAGATTCTCAAACGTCACTCCATCAATACTCTTCTCCTCACTATACCCTTCAAAAATCGACGGATTGGCATTCGTGCCCTCATAGGTTAGATTTCTAATCGTCACATTCCGTATCCCTCTCCCAGGCGAAGTGTTGTATTTCGAGTTAAACATAACTCGTATATTGATCAATTGACCCTCGCGGAAATCTTCTACCCGGACATCCTCGATGAGAACATTTTGGACCAGATTGCTGTCGCCGGGGTTGATGGCTATGCAGCCTTGATATAGCATCTGCGGTTCACGATGGTCGAGGATATCAATGTTCTTGATGACTATCCCATCCATAGTCTCAGGAGAATCAGTGTTCCCATGCGTCCCGATGTTGATCGGATGCGCGACATCAGCCCAGAGCGAGGAATTCTGCAAAGTGATGTTTGAGGAGTTGCCGTAGTAGTCCCAGCGGTGATTGTATATAGCGACGCAATCGTCCGAGTTCCGCATGAAGATATTGTCAACCAAGGTGTCGGAGCAAGAGAAGAGATCAATACCGTCGCCGTTTCCTTTTGAGCTAAAAGCGTGGAAATCCTCGATCGTGAGTTGATTTGCCTGGCCTGCTGTCACAGCGTACCCGTTGGGATTCAGCACCGTAACTCCAGAGATAAGAATTCTTTCTGAGTAAGCAACTGTGATGGCGCCGCCGGGAGTATTGTAGAGTATTCCTCGACCACGGAGAGTTGCGTCATGAACGTTAGTAAAGTTGACGCCGGAGGTGAGAACACCACCACCGGCGATGTAAACCGTTTTCCCGCTAGGCACTTGAAGCACACCCCCAGAGACACTGTGCATGCCTGGACCAAAATAAATGACATCCGTATCGTTGGCTGCGGGAACATTGGTCTCGATACTGCCAGCGAACAACTGTAAGCAGTCGAAAATCTCGTCGTTGACTTGGATTACGAGATTTCGGGGTTGGACGAGGCTGAATTTCAAGGTATTGCCTCTCACTTTGGGGATAATTCCATACGAGTTGGGACGTATATCCGCTGAGTGGACAGCAGATGGGTTGTATGTGACTTCCACATCGACTGTGCCACTGAAATCGAAGTAGGCCATCGAAGATTCTTGTATTTGGCCACTCCCACTCGTAGTGTTGATGAGAGAAAGTTTCGCTAAATAGATATCAAGTGGTACCCATTCGGTCTTTGGTGATCGCACCATGACGGAGAATGAACCTTTGGTAGGCATCTCCGTTGGTCTGGGGTATACTTTGAGTTGGGCATTGTGTGGATGTGCTGTTGCGAGACTTTGAGCCAAGGTAATAGTGGCAAGCACAATAATGCTAGTGATGGAGTTAATGGAAACCATTTGGGATAATGAACGATGCAAAGTGCAAGAAGGTGCAGCGTATTATTAATGCGAGGTTGGAATAAACATAAGCCTTTTAAGCATTAACGAGCTGTATGTTTGAGAGCTTGCCGAAGAGAGTCCTCGGCATTGTGAACTTCAAAGAAGCCCCACTAGGACTTCTCAGCGAAAAATATGTCCCCTACTGTCCCGGACATAGCAACAACTCCCGGCCAGCGGAGGAATGCAGATATGGCGTCCGAGATATTCAGTTTGCTGGAGAAATCTAATCAGCCCTGCGGGTTGGGGCGTTGGTGTGGAGAAAGCTGGAGACGATGTGGCTAGGGACTCGAACCGGCGCATATAGCGGCATGCTCTCCGCTTCTCCACAACCCCCGCAAAAACCCGCCAAACCCCCGCAAACCCAGCGACCAGTTCCTCAATAATTGCAAACTATTTCAGGTTCTAGATCTGGGGGGAATAGAGATTGACTCGAAGGCTGGTCACCAACTAACATAGGCATTTGTTCATTCTAAATATTGACTGTAGGATTTATCTGAGATAACTAAACACTTAATTCCATATATCATGATCCGGAATATTCTCCTCGAAATAGACCTCATTGACCTCTTTAAACCCAACTGATGGGGCGTCAAATGGCCACGGATTCCCATTCCCACTTGCAAACAAAGCAAAACTAGCCCCTTCAAAAACAAAAAAATCTTTCGGTGCAAATGCAAGCCAGGAAGAAGCTATGTCTGCCATCCAAACAACGGAATTCCCACCAAATTGAAAGCCCAATGAGTATTTCAACGGTGTAGCGCGAATGGTGAGAGTGACACCCGTTGGTATAACTGTACTATTTAAGGGGATCTGACTAGTCTGTATACCATGATCAGCAATTTCTACGATTGGGTAAAAGGGTTGGCTTCTTACTGTGGAAGTCCCGTTCATTAGTAAGGTACTATAAAAGCACATTCCTGTTTGGTTCAAACAGCCTCGTACCCCTATATCTTGATGTTGAAACTCGCTGAGATAAACAGAAATACCAATAGATTGCAGATAACCTAAAGGTTTGATAGTCGGAAGTAACGAGGCTGAGAATGTCATATTCAATGACTTCTGCTTGCGCAGAATTGCTGTAGGTGTATCTCGTTCACTTAATGAGAAAACATTGGGAGTGAATATTATACCGCCGTTGCCGTGAGTGCCGGTTCTGTAATTTTTGGTATATGGAGTGCGTAATTGGTACCAGCTTGAGTCAATGACATTCGACAGAAATGTGTCCCGGAAAGCAGCTGGGGGATATTTCTGATCAGGCGTCGTACCAAAGCTCTCACTAAGAAGAATTGGTTTGTTTTTATTCAAAATCGGCCAGCCATCATTCCACTCTATAGTCGTCATGAATGTCTCTCGCCCTAGATATAATCAGCCAGGTCGTCTTTACACATAGTCATGTACTTACCAAGAGGGGAGGTCCCATTAATCTTTCGTCGGGCGATAAATGTTGCATACCAATCACCGCGAGGAGTTTCTACAAAGGTTGCATGTCCCGTCGACTGAACAGTAAGGTTGTCAAATCCATAAGCACCATTAAAAAGGATGGGATTGTTTGGCGCTGGAGTCCACGGCCCCTTTGGTGAATTCGATCTTGCGATCGTAGATCTGTGGAGGTCGTCGGTGCCACCCTCTGCAATGAGTAAATAGTAGTACCCATCTTTAAAAAACATCTTAGGCCCTTCATCTCTTGCCGCGGCGTTGTGAGGGAGGGTTCCGTTCCATAAGCTAATGTATTCTCCAACGCAGTTCCCAGTCGTTAAGCTGACCTCACATTGATAAATACCCCACAGACGATCGATATTGTTATTAGGGGCCATAAGGTTCAAGTATGTCTTCCCTGAATTTGGATCATGGAAGAGGCTTGGATCGATGCCCCAAGGCTCACACCAAGTTGGCTTTGACCAGTTAATCAAATCTTTTGATGAGATGAAATAAACTCGAGGCCACACTCTTGCAGTTGGATCGTATGTCCATCGTGTCATCGACGTGAGATAAAATCGGCCATTAATGTAGCTAAGGTCAGGCGCCCATACACCTGTTACCCTGTAAGCCTTAGGTCACCAAACGTTTTGTGGGAGGTTTACCAGCTCCTGTTGGAACACCGTAGAGCTGAACATCGTCGGGAGTTGTCAAGGCGTGGGAGTATAGCTCCCAGTTTGCTAAGTCTTTGGATTTGTATATTGGAACACCAGGAAAATACTCAAATGAAGATGTTGCAATAAAATACTCGTCACGAACACGAAGAATGCTGGGATCGGGATTCCAACTGGTTTAGGGTCAGCATTTGTTTTCTTTGTCTAGGGGAGAGCGGGAGAGCCAAACCCGGAAATTATAGGATTTTTTATTGCAGCTATGCACGATAAAAGAGCAACAACTATTACAGAAAGCCACTTCATTGTAAAACTTGATCTCTCTTAGTAATGAAATAAAGAGGGCTTTTAAATTAGTAACCCAAAATTGAGATGCTTCATATTTGATACATCATCACTAGATATTACATGGGAGATAGGAAAGGGTAAGGTATTTACGACCGCCGTTTCTTTGGTCCGGTACATCCTCCGTTGCCTTCAATAGCGAACCTTAAAACGAAAAATAATGCAAGCAGGCAGCTCGCGGTACGCATAATTTCTACCACAGAGGTTGGTTAGTGGCAGCCGTTTGCTAGAAGATCGAACTAGGACACTTTGTCAGCTGCTCTAGGATTTCAACACTAAATATCGAACGGGCTTCGGAGCAATTGTCGCTAGTGAGGCCGCGCGGAGAGTTTACAGCCGATTGTTGCCCCCTGAGCAAGGACCCCTGAATCTGCTTCCATTACCCCGCATCCCCGCCGCCCCAGTTTTCGTTTGGTACACAGTACATAAGGATAGCTGAGTGGAATACCTTGAAAGCCAATTCTCACGTCTTCAACGCCTACGTCTCGAGCCCACAAGCCATTATTTATCGTAGATATGATGGAACACATGCCGAAAACTACTCAAAGTACTCTTATTTTCGGCCCAACTACTTGTCAGCTACATTCTTCCCATCGAATATTTGAAGGATAAAATGCTATGAAACGCAGAAAAATTAAATCCTATATTACGCACTTCCCCAAATCCCCGACGACATTCCAGAATTCTGCTTATCTTGTTCCTTATTAGTAGTAGAAACTCTGGCCTAGATCTATAAACATTCCCGCGAAGTAGATATTTCCAATAACCACATTCATGCTTGAAATATTGTACAACAGGCGAATGGGGGTGAAATGCTCAATTGGTCGAGATCCGAGATATTCCTACCAAATCGTGACAGAGCTCCATTGGGCACAATACTCTAGGTATGCCACACCTAATATATCGTATTACTTGAGGCTTTTATGTCTATTGTTGGAGCTGATTCGTATACCAAGCCAGTCGTGACCAATGGGATGAGCCTGGGAAAACGCCCGAATCCAGGCCTTTTCTTGGCAAATTCCAGATCATCCCCAGAATCTCCACCATCTATTCCTCTGCCTCCTCTATTAAATTCTTCCTTACGCAAGAAACCTATGTGCATCTTATCGTTGATGAAGCAGCGTTTCAGTAAGGTACAAGCTAGGAATTAATTGCAATTAGGTCAGCTTCAGTGGAGACTATATCATAGTGCGGGACAAACAGGTTTAGCGCCCAGTTCCCCGCGCCGATCGAAGTAAATCCTCACTCGCAGCTCTAGTGCTCTACCTAACTGGACCAGGCTAAAAGGGCACGTCGGCGCCGCCTCATAACCGTTCCGTTTTCCACATGTCCGGCTTTGCTGACCTACCTCGGCACGAACCCGTAAAAAAGCAGTAAGGACGGAATGCAGCTGAATGCCAGATGCTCGTCATTTTCATACCCTTGCCAAAATGACAACTTTCCTTTATAAAGTTCGCGGCTGCCTGTCAAAAGTTACACTGCCTACGACGACGTGGTGCAGCCATACTTATTGAACATCACGATTTGAAAGTTAGCATGATGGTCGACTCTTCTTTTGTGAAGATTGCAGCAGCATGTTTGGCTGTGTTTGTGTTCGTCCACCATGTCATCTCCTTGATACAAAGGCGCCGGTTTGCCAAAGCGCGGGGTTGCAAACCACCAACCATGCTCCCACAAACGGAACGCATTATTGGCTATAAAGTCTTCACGACGATGGCAGCTGATATGAAAGCCCGGACGATGCTCCCAACTTCGCTACAGCTTCATAGAGAGCTAGGCAACACCTTTTCTTTAGTTCTTCTCAGCCAGCCGGCAATAGTCACTATTGAGCCCGAAAATCTTAAGGCGGTTCTTGCCACGCAGTTCCATGACTTTGGTATTGGTAAGAGGCATAGAGGAATGGGGGCATTGTTAGGCCATGGCATTTTCACCTCTGATGGCGCGCATTGGGAACGTTCACGCGTATGGACCTCTTTGTTATAAAGACTATTTTCTTCAGCTGACGTCTTGGAGGCACTTGTCCGCCCCAGCTTTGCTAGGGTCCATGTAGCTGACCTTGAAACCTTTGAATCCCACATTCAACATTTGATAGCCAAAATCCCTAGAGACGGATCCACCATCGACTTGCAGCCGCTGTTTTACCAGCTTACCCTCGATAGCGCCACCGAGTTTCTCCTGGGCGAGTCTGTCGATGTTCTTCGCAGCCCTACTGGTTCCGAGCAGCAGCTCTTTGGTGAGGCCTTCGACTTTGCCCAAACGGAGTTGAATCTTCGTCTAAGACTCGGCCCTTTCGTCTGGTTCTACCGCAACAGAAAATTCGATACTGCTTGTATCCGTGTGCACAACTTCATTGACAAATTTGTTGCGAAGGCGCTTGAGTTCCGGCGAGAGAGTCAAGCGAGCGGGAAAACAAATAATGAGGATGAGAAGCAGAAAGGAAAGTATATCTTCATGAACGAGCTCGCTCTAGCTACAGATGATCCCATTCAGATCCGTTCTGAGATTCTCAATATCCTGCTTGCTGGTAGAGATACCACTGCCGGTCTACTCAGCAATACTTTCCACGTCCTTGCTCGTCGCCCAGACGTCTGGGCCAAGCTGAAGCATGAGGTTGATCAGCTAGAAGGGAAGAGACCAGACTATGAAACCTTGCGTAGTATGAGATATCTGAAACATGTCCTGAATGAATGTAAGCTGCCGTACCAAACAACACCGAGTCAGCCTAAGATATAACCTAACCTTTCTCTCAGCTCTTCGTTTATATCCCTCAGTACCTCAGAATATCCGCTTTGCCAACAAAGACACAACCCTACCAGTGGGCGGTGGACCTGATGGGACTGCCCCAATATTCGTGGCTAAGGGCCAGATTATATCCTACAATATATATTCCATGCATCGGCGGAAGGACATATACGGAGAAGATGCAGATGAGTACAAGCCCGAGCGTTGGGAGAACCTACGGGTGGGCTGGGGCTATCTACCATTCAACGGCGGGCCTAGAATCTGTGTCGGTCAGCAATTTGCCTTGACGGAAGCAGGATATACGTTGGTGAGGTTGGTGCAAGAATTTGAGAGAGTTGAGAACAGGGATCCGGAGCCATGGCTGGAGAACTTGCATCTCACATTGGGTTCGGGCAACGGAGTTCATACTTCGTTGTTCCCTCGATCATAAGAGCTATTTACTATTCTAGCCGGTAGATGTAAGATTCTGGATATTAGTTTGATGCAGGAGATTGATTAGGGTTAAATTAATCGTACGTCGAATTCAAATGTGCCACAACGCACCTGCTGCAAGCAGTTACGCAATAGATTCGGCTTCTATAGATCTCGCCTGGTGAGATAAGCCGCAGCTATGTTAGTTTAGCACTAAAGCTTGGCTGTCTTGGCTTAATTACCATATTAAGGGTGCCTTGCTCTTATTTCCATGCAATTCGGCAGTTGTGAGCCATTACTCCCAAGACTCGAAGTGCAAAGGTGCTACATCAAAGCTATACGAGGCTGAGTTAAGGGTTGAACATAACAGCGTGACTGCATTTACGAGCTCACGTAATCTGGGGAAGGTGGACAACGAATCAATATAAACGGTCGTCAGTCCGTGCCGTGTAGATTAGCTACCCCATAAGCGCTTAAGCATAACACCCCGAGTAGATCTGGCCGTTTTAGGTCCCATTCTGTGCGACTGCCGATCGGATCCTGATTCCTGTGAAGCCACACCCGCGCCATGCTCTGCGCCAGCGATGTCAAGCTAAATTAGCGTCACGATGTCGGGAGGGGCTTTGTTGAGGCTGAGGTAAAGCGTTGTGGGCTAAGATAGTGGGATTTTAAGCTGGGTGATTAAGTGGCTAGAGTGTGAGCGAGAGAGGTGTGCGGTGTTTGGACGGGAGGGGAAAAGGTTATTTTTGGCCTGTTAATATTTAGGAATGGTTCTAAGTGGAGTGCACGTGTGCTAATTTTGGTTCTAAGACAGCAATGACCTTGGTTGCTTGTTCTGTTTAGCCCCCAGATGCCGAGGGTGATGTGAGACATCTCGTTTTCGTTGAGACTTGGACTTGGGCTTTGAGATTTTTGGCAAATCCTCCTCGTATAGAGAACTGTCAGACTTACACAAAGCAAAGACTAATAGGGCAGGTAGTAGCTATGAGGCATATTTGCAGATGTCGGTAAGAGGAGGCCAGTCGGCGAGAAAAGTATAAAACTCCCAAGCATTCCTCTTTTCTTATTTCTTACCATTAGATTTGCATCAGCTTTTCCAATACAATCTAGAACATCAATCACTTATCTACTCAAATTCGCCTTAACAAGCAACCGCAACAATGCAATTCACCAGCATCCTCTTCCTCGCTATCCAGGCTACTGGCGTCCTCTCAGCTTCCTACGCCGGCAACACAGGCGTCGCTCCCGACCTCTCCAACTCCTCCATGCCACCCCCAGGCACGGCATGGGCTCGCTCATCTGATAAATTCGTACGTGAAATCCGGATTTCCTTAGACGTATGTAACTAGGCAAATTACTAACTCCCCCATCTCCCAGAATCCCCTCACCGCCCGCGGTTGCGTCTCTACCGCTCCGTTCGGATGCGATCTCGGCAAAGGCCGCTGCTGGAAAGTCTGCGGTGATGGCGGACAGTGGTGCTGGACTGCTGGCGGTGATGGATCTGGAGACTGGAACACTTGCTCTGACTGGGGACAGTGCAACCAGCAGCAGTCATGTGGGAAGAATTGCCACAACGCTGCGGAGTGTGGATGCAGTTGCTAGATTATTCAAGAAAGGGGGTTGGTGGGCAGGATGCGTGGTTGGTGCTTGGGGATTATGGCTGAGCAGGTTGTCACTCCTTGTTATTTCAGGCTGATACGGAGAGGATTTGGTTGTTGCTCTTCACTCTCATTACGCTGCATACTCAAATACAAATACTAAGGGCTTCACTTTTAATTTCCTACTCGTTAGTGAGCAACGCCGAGATCTAATGTCACTGTGCAACATGTTATTAAAAATTAACCCACGTTTTGGACGGTCACTGTGGCCGCCCATGTGTAACACCTTTCATATTGCTCTTTCACATCAAGGAAATGGTAGAGGAGCAGATGGCACACAAGTTACATCTAAGCCCGGCGTCCCACCCGGAATCGCAGTATACAAGAACGGACCCATCAAGTTCTCCTCCCACGACACATGCACGCCAACATCAGCAAAGGCAGGTTCCACCGTCTTCATGTGCTCGATCTCCTCCACTCTCCCCGGTGGTATCGGACTCACGAGACCAATCGTTACGCTCCGAAGCTTGGGAAAGCTTCCTGGTGCCACCGACGCGAGGTGCATCAAATCTTCATACATGCTCTTGTACACATACGTGAAATGCACCATTTGAATCGAAGGTGGCAGCAGCGTCTCCAGTCGTTCTGTGCCTGTAGAAGTGTCGGACTTGCGGTAGAGTAATGCCTGGTCAATAACGAGTTCCTCGAGCTGGGTGAGCTCCCGCAACGATGTGACAAGTGGAATAGTTTCATAGTCCTCGTCATCTAACACGCTCTCGTAACCGGTTGGAACAGGGTTCGGTAAAAATCCAAAACAGAGCTTCTTGAGCCTCTTATCCGTTTGAGAGAATGTGCGTACAATGTCGGGACAATCATACCAGAAGTGGATATAGTACACAAGGTCTTCCAGTTCTACACAGCGCTCTATCAACTTCTCAAAACCTTCGCTTGGAAGCTCATCCAGCACTAGCTTCCGCAGCTTGCTTACAGCTAGGTCTTCTGACCACGGATCCCCGTCGTTGTAATCAAACGACAATAAAAGCGTACTTGCTATTGCGTTACCACGGCAGTCTAGCGCATATAACGTCTGTAGATTTGGCGCAGCAGTGAGGAAGGGGTGGATCTGGAACAAATAGTAATCAGACCGCTGGGCACCACGGAGTGCAAGCGTCTTAAGCGCCGGCAGTGCCATTTTATTATCCGCATACCAAGACCAATCCAACTCATCGAGGTATTCGCACATATACATTAGCGTCTCCGTGCGCGGCGTCAGCGCGATGGCAACGCCCATAAGCCACTTGTGGAACTCGAGGCGATTCTCATTGAAACGCCCAGGCTGGGCTTCATCAGTCCAAACTTCGAGATATTTACCGGTCCAGCCGTCCCAGCTCCAGCCAGTTGGGAGCTCGAAACCAAGCGCGCTTCCAGCATCGCCGAGAATTTTCATTAGCTCAGGCGTGCAGACGTCTTGCACGCCTGAGCTCTTGAGTTGCAGAGATTCCACGCAGGCTGCTAGATCGGGGCGGGTAATCAGGCTGCGGATGAAGACAGCGAGCTTGTCATCTTCTAAGTCCCAGGACTCCCTGTTCCACGAGTCATAGTGATCGGAAAATTCGGTATCGACCGACCGAGCGAGATTACCGCATGCGTAGTAGTGAAAGAGGATGGGTTGTGCTATGGCGCATAATGTCTTTGACGAGCGGCACATGCGCGCCAGCGTAACCTTTTCGGTGCGGGCCTCCGTGGTATTTGAGTTGGGGAATACTCCTGGATTCTGGCAGTGAGAGCATAGGTAGGAACATATTTGGGCGATTATTTCGTTTGGCACTGAGTAAGATACCATATTCGGAGTGTGTGGCGGAACGGACATGGGGAAGAGGCAGTTGGCTCTCGTTAAAAGAGGTTAATAGTAAAAGACTTGTTTTTAAAGCTAGAAGCTTTGCTAATGCCTATTATTATATATCTATGTAGGTGATGACTCACTTAGAAGGCAGACGCTCAGAGGAGCTGATGGGCGGATACGCGCTGTTGCTATCCGGCGGTTAAAGTCCAAAGGTTAAATAAAGATTAAAAGTGCAGGGTGCAGATGTGCTCTTTGTAGGAAGTGGCGAAGAAGGGGGTGTTTGGTAGTATATCTGCACACGGATCAATATATCATGTTCAGCCCAAGACAAATAAGACGCAACATAATGAAGGACAATCATCCCTGGTTCAATCCCTCATCTATATTTCCAGCTACTCCATCACAAACAACTACCTCGCTCGTATCATCGGTGGTATCTACAAGTACACAAAAATCCTCGTCTCATCCTCATTCACACCAGCATATTCATAGACCATCTCACTTCTTCTCCGCCGCCTTCTCCTCCACCTCCTTCTCATCTTTCGTCCCCTCCTCGGCCTCCACCTCTACTTCCGCAGCTTCCTCACTGTCCACACCAGGACTCTCTATAATGAGGGTCTCACTCTCTACCACCCCGTTCGCCACAGCTATATCCCCATTCACCACCTCACTTACAACTTCGTCAGGTGAAATCGGTAGAGGTGGGTTAGGTGGGGAGCCACTGATTTCCACTACTGGTGTGGGTGGTAAAGGCGGTTCGGGGCTCGTTGTGGCCGCAACCTCGGTGGTCGCATGGGTTGTAGCGACGACAGGCACTTCAGCAACAGGAAGTGTCCTATTCGTCGCGGTAGTGAGAATAGAATCACCCAAATCGCCAGCGCCATCAAGCTTGCTGATTTTAGCAGCAAAGTGCTGAGCATCACGAAGCATTCTGGATGACTGTTAGTGAAGTTCACACAGAATAGAAGCATCAGGGCAAACGAACCTCTCCTTCCCCCTCTCCGTCGTCACCGGAGCCTCCCGGAACGCCTTCCCCAGCTGCTCCATATAACTTCCAAACACCGGCTCCATAATCCCCAACACCGTCTCCTCAGGCATATGCTTACTCAGCACGCGATGCAACGTCCCGGTCTCCTTGGTAAGCGTATCCATGTACGCGCTCACCGCCTTGTCACCTGCGGAATCATCATCCCACACGATCGCCCGCATGGCGCGGAGATGCAGCGTCGCGCGCCCGGCCATAATCTCAACCAGCTTCTCCGAGATACTCGCCTGGTGCTCCTGCAGCGCGCGTCGGACCTTGTCGAAATCGCCCATTAGCCCTGCGGCCGACGCTCCCGCGCCGAGGTGTCGCCGGACGAACTCACGCAGGTGCGGAATCAGTGTGGCGACGAAGCCGAGAGCGCGCGAGGCGAGCGCGAGATGTTTGGTTGTGATATTTTTGAGGCCGACGATCTTGGTGGCGCCGGCGCCGAGGATGAGTTGTGTGCAGCGGCTGTTGAAGAGTTGGATGTAGGCCAGGAGGAGGGGGGAGACATCGGAGGTGAGAGAGGGGATGCCGGTGATGAGTTCGAGGTAAGGGGAGAGGCCGCGGAGGCAGATGATAGCAGACGAAGGGAGGAGGAAGGTCTCTGCCTCGATGGTTGCGGGACGGATTTTCTCGCGCGCTGAGGCGGTTTGGGAGGGGTCGGCGGGGGTGGGAGCGCCGTTGGGGAGGGTGGAGTCGTTGGATTCATCGTAGGGGAGCCAGACTTTACTGCCGATGCTCCAAGCGGCGGGGTCACGGTCGCTGCCTTCGAGGATGCGTTCTAGGTAGACGCCGTCGCTCTCGGTGAAGTCTTTCGCGGCCCAGAGGTCAGCATCCATGCCTTGTGCTAGGGCTTGCTGCTGGGAGTTGCTGAGGAGTTGGATGAAGTCTTTGATCTGGTTATTCACGACGTTCTTCAGGACCGTTCCGCTCCTGCCTGACACAGCTTCGCATTCGTTGGCAAAAAGGAGGTTGAGTGTGAAGTATCGCAGGAATCTTGTCGGTTGTTGGCGGACACTTTGCTCCGTGCGGACTCTGAGTACTTTGACGATCTGGTTCTGTGCAATGTCCACGGCTTGGCCAAGAAGATTTGACATGTCAAGAGCTTGGTGTAATTCCTCCTGTATATGCCTCCTTTCCTCGGTTGCCTTGCCACCGCTAACACGGTCTTCAATCGACCCAAGATTTGGTGTCCTAGGGGGTGACCTGGGGCCACCCATGGAAGGTGACCCTGGCGGAGGCGAACCCGGTGATGACCCATCCAATGTACTCGTTACATCAAGTAAGACCTTCACCTGAGTGCCCACTCTCCTCAGGGTTTCTCCGACACCAATATAAATCTTCACCAGAGTCTCTTCAGCTGACTCAGGATCTAAATTCCGTAAATTGCGCGCCAGGATAGCAGATCTGTCTTGTTGACTGCGTGGTTTGTTTCCTCCCACAGTAGACATTGACATCACGGAATCCGTATCATCGTCATTGGAGCTAGGTAGTGGCCGTTTGATAATCGATTTTATCTCGTGCAAGACGGCATCTCGATATGCTGTCGTAGCCGAAGACGTGTGGTTGGCTCGATATAGACCATTGATATTTGATAGTAGATCGGCTCTGAACTCATTGTTCGTCGTCAGGTACGAAGGAAACGCGGACTTTTCACGATTATGTCCGCCCCGTGTGCGTTGTGAAGCATTGCTCCACCGTTGTAGGGTGTCATTGACTGGCGTGGATTCGATGTGTTGTCTGATGTCGCCAAGCATTGATTTGATAAACCTCGATTCAAATGTCTTACCAATTCGGAACCGCAGAACAGTGAGGTCATTGTCGACCCCTTGTAGAGCCGTCGCCCCTGAAAGGTCGCGCAGTTGGTCTTGCTCGGGGACATCCAGCACTTTGGCATCTCCATTCAACTGCTCACCATGGATAAGCCTCTCAAGAGCATCTATCGCGTCAAGTGCTCGTTCCACCTCTTCACTTTCAACATATGATTCGCAAAGGCCTAGACCAGCCACGACGGACTTTAGTTGCTGAACAGCATCCGCCAGCTGCTTGAGATTCTCCCGTCGGCGTCTCTGCTTGACAATTTCCATGCCTCCCAATGCCATCTCCTTGTCAAGTTCGTCCAACTCGTCACGCAGCTGCTTTATTCTGGCCACAGAGTCTGCGGCTTCGGAGTGTAGCTCACGCAAGGATCCTAGAGCAGCAAAAAATGAATAGGATGCAGTCGAGATTGCGGAAATTAAGTGCACCTCAATTGTGTCCATATACCACGACAGTTTCTCTTGTAATATTGCGTTTGTCGCCAGAGCCTTCCTGGGGCCGGCTACATTTCCGTTTGACTGTTTCCGTTCCTCTGGCGCCCCTGGGACAGGCCGAACGACTTCCGACCGTTCGCTGACAACGTCAAATATGCGGGGATTCTCGAGTCGAAAGTCATCGTCGAAATAAACGGTAGGTATTGTCGCAAGGGGCGCAGGACCTTGTGCGGCTCGTTTCCCAGGTCCAGCACTTGAACGTCTCCTGGGTGACTGGGAATCATTGGGTGCCAACGAAGACAACGATGCCAAGGACGACTTCCTTGATATATCTGGCCTTCCGTTATCGTTTGACTCCAGTAGATCCGCAAACTCGTCGCTCTTATTACTCCCTCGTCGTATTATCCGCAATCCCTCCTCGTCCTCGCTATCTTTCGCCCGCTGTAGAGAGTTCGACAGTGCGCTAATCTGCGCCAGATACGGCTTGAATACCGCCGGGTCAATATGGGGAATATTTGTGAGCGTTACTGGCGGGATATCTCGAGCGGTGGGTGGTTTATGCGCACTGGACGCTGGAGCTGAAGTATGAGCGATTAGGCCTGTTCTCACAATTGGCGGCTGTAGGAGTGTCGATATAGCTAAAGAATTGTTAGTTACTGCGACAAGCTCGTCGCACAACGGGCAGCCTACCATTCTGTCCTGCTTCTCTCACTGTTTCCGACCACGGTCCCGACGAGCTGTCCAGGGCCCCTCCTATTGACGTTACGGAGCTCGCCGTCGACAGGCGCCGGGAGTTGTAGCGGGTGGTAGAGCTGTTTCGAGAGGGAGGATCGTATCGCGGGAACGCATATTCGCTCTGGCTCTGCCCATGAGATGGCGGGGACGTTGAACTCCCGGGGGACTTTCGAGGGTTTGAGGCGGACATGGCGTTGAGCTTGAGGCCACGGAGGCCGCGCAAGAGCTGCTACTCTCCGGTATTGTTGACATCCAGCGATCCGTCACCGAGGCGTCATACCTAGCAATTGGATATTGAAGAATTAAGAATTGTGCACTTCGAATATAGGCGTAGAGTGCGACATGAAGTTGTATAAGCTGTACAATGGGGCTCTATTATATTTCCTGGTATGGACTTTGTCCCTTTGTCTTGCTCGATTGATGCTCCCGGGTCACCGTAGCGGATTTTGGTTGATCCTAGCCACACAGCCTCATCTGAAGAAACACCCCGGACGGGACGCACAGATAGGAATTGACAAGTCACTCCTGCAGCCACTTTACGCGAGAAATCGCGTCGCGTCAAGACTCTAAATCCTCCCTTTCAAAGACGCGTTCCCCCCCTTGTGCTATCCCCGCCATCTCCTCCAACATCAACGCTTAAACGCTTCAACTTTACGACCATTGCGCCAGGGACAACGAGGACTATACTATCGACTTCATACTTTCATAAGAGTCCCGCAATATGGATCGCCAATCGGTATATACCACGAGCGTGTACCAGCCCAACTATGGCGAAGAAGACGGTGAAGTGCGTGCGCAGATCCTGTTGAAGCTGCAAAGTTTCATTTTGGAATTCCAACTGGGCACTGCATTCATTTACAGGTAGGAGAGCTCACAAAGATAACTCATCTTCGTGTTCTAACCTTGCGCAGAGACCAACTTCGTGCAAATGTGATGAAGAAACAATACTTCTGCGACGTGGATATCGGCCATTTGATCTCATTCAACGAAGAGCTCGCACACAAGCTAGTCACCGAGCCCGGAGAGATTATTCCTCTGGTATTACTCCCTCCTTGCCCCGCCTAGTGTTTGCAATACTGACTGGCTCCCAGTTTGAAGCTGCCCTCAAAAACTGCACACACCGGAGTATATACGCAGCCCAAAAGGAGATTGATCTTCCCGAACACCAGCTTCTCATTCACTCTAACGCCGCGGAGCTCTCGATCCGTGATCTTGGCGCCGTAAAAATATCCCAGCTTGTGAGGGTTCCTGGCATTGTCATCAGTGCCTCGGTTCTGTCGTCAAAATCGACAGTGGTCTATGTCCAATGCAAGAATTGCTCGCACACACAAACCATATCAGTTGGAGGTGGATTTTCGGGTGTCACATTGCCTAGGAATTGTGGAAGAAGTCGGGATGGAGTGTCTGACAACTGTCCTATGGACCCATATTTTATCGTTCACGAGAAATGCCAATTCGTTGACCAACAGATCCTCAAGCTCCAGGAAGCTCCTGACCAAGTTCCGGTAGGAGAACTTCCTCGACATGTCCTCATCACAGCCGATCGTTATCTTACCAACCGCGTTGTTCCTGGGTCGAGATGCACAATAACGGGCATCAGTTCTACTTTCCAATCAAAGGCTTCCAAGTCCGCTACAACCACATCAGCTGTAGCAATCAGGACACCTTACTTAAGAGCTGTTGGAGTCGACAGCGATGTTGACCAAACGGCAAAGGGAAACTCTACCCTGACAGAAGAGGAAGAAGCTGAGCTCCTCGAGATGAGCCGCATGCCCGACCTCTACAACGTCTTAGCGGACTGTATTGCACCTTCAATTTACGGAAACAGAGATATTAAGAAGGCGATTGCATGTCTTCTTTTCGGCGGCTCTAAGAAGATTTTGCCAGATGGAATGAAACTTCGTGGCGACATCAACGTTCTGCTTCTGGGAGACCCCGGAACGGCCAAATCGCAACTGTTAAAGTTCGTCGAGAAGGTTGCGCCAGTCGCCATCTACACATCCGGCAAAGGTTCCTCCGCCGCTGGTCTTACAGCATCTGTCCAGCGTGACCACTCAACGCGTGAATTCTACCTCGAAGGCGGAGCCATGGTTCTCGCTGACGGCGGCGTCGTCTGCATCGACGAGTTCGACAAGATGCGTGACGAGGACCGCGTCGCAATCCACGAAGCCATGGAACAGCAAACCATCTCCATCGCCAAAGCCGGCATCACCACGATCCTCAACGCCAGGACCTCCGTGCTAGCAGCCGCCAACCCAATTTTCGGCCGCTACGACGACCTCAAGAGCCCGGGAGAGAACATCGACTTCCAAACCACCATTCTCTCGCGTTTCGACATGATCTTCATCGTGCGCGACGAGCACGAGCGCGGTCGCGACGAACGCATCGCCAAGCACGTTATGGGGATCCACATGGGCGGCCGCGGCGCCGAAGACCAGGTCGAGTCCGTGATCCCTGTCGACAAGATGAAGCGCTACATCAACTACTGCAAGACGCGCTGCGCGCCTCGCCTCAGTCCCGAGGCGGCCGAGAAACTCTCCAGTCACTTCGTGCAGCTCCGCAAGCAGGTCCATGCCAGCGAGATGGAGAGCAACCAGCGCAGCTCCATCCCGATCACGGTCCGTCAGCTGGAGGCTATTATTCGTATCTCGGAGGGCCTGGCAAAGATGACGCTCTCGCCTGTGGCGACGACGGAGCATGTTTCGGAAGCGATTAGGCTGTTCTTGGCGTCGACGATGGATGCGGTTAACCAGGGGAAGAGTCAGGGCTCGAAGGAGCTGAATGAGGAGGTGCTGAAGCTGGATGTTGAGCTCAAGAGACGTCTGCCTCTTGGATGGAGTACCAGTTTGGCGTCGCTGAAGAGGGAGTTTGTTGAGAGGAAGGGGTACACGGAGGGGGGGCTGAATAGGGCTCTGTTGGTGCTGCAGAGGAGGGATAAGATACAGTTCCGCAACCAGGGTTCGCAGGTTTTTAGGACTGCGGTTTAAATTTGCGTACGTGTGGGGGTTGTAGAGGATGTGTGATGATAACGTGTGCCATGGATGGTATTGATGGGTTGCGAGGCGATGGATGGTGCATGGGAAGGATAGACGAGGATAAATGGGCTATGATAATGCCAAAGGGGGCTGGGGTAGGAAGGCGTCATGGACGGATATGCTGGTTATATATGGCGTTCACAATCGTTAAGAATAATAAGATGAGATACCAGTTATCCCAATGGCCTAAACACCTCATGTCTCGATTGGAAACTGTCGAACTTTTTAGCACTAATAGCCTCTAGAACTATTCGCCATACTTACAAACTCCTCATACACCCACCCTTCATTCCCAAACTCACCGGAGAAAATGGCGTAGCCAATCGACCATCACCGCCCACCTCCTATCCTCCAGGCGCCCACAAGACTCAGCCCTTCCCATCATCGCCAACTTCGAGTAGCAGCCAAAGTGGGAGTCTCAGCACATATTTAAAAAGCCCAAGCGCAATTCTCAAATATATAACCTCACAGACTGGACATTTCGATGAAATCAAATGTGGCCGCTGCTAAATACAGATTCCTCAGCTATTCATCGAGTATAGTAAACCGCCGAAATGATATCGTAGGCGCTATCATGCTCAGTCTGTCACCGATTATAGATTCTCACCGGCCATGAATTCCTGTCACCGCCCATCCTTCATCAGCGCAACATATGCTGTCACCCTAAATATCCCAGTGAACCACGTTCGAAAAGCATACCCCACATCACCGTCAGATGAGTACATAATAATTGCTGTGTAGGTCTTTCCGAGCCCCATTCTATCTCCCTGGGTATTCCCTGAAAGCGACCTCCACATAGCCCATAACGCTGAGCTTGAATAAAAAAACTAACCTCAGTCCAACTTCCACTCTTAGATTCGAACGCGGCTTTATACGGCACAATCTTGCCATCTATAATAGTAGTTCGTTTGAGCCCATCAATCTTTCCCTCCTCATATAACTTGATAACAGCCCTGATGTTTTTGTGCTGCCGCTCTGGCTGGTAATTGGGGTTGCTTGGGTCGAGGAAGCCTTGGAGTTCTTTGATGCGGGCTTGGACGTCGAAGACGGGGGTGATTGGCATGGAGGGGGAGAATTCGACCTTGTCTGTCATGGTGGTTATGTTTTTACTTTTGTGCTCTTGTTTTGTGAGGCGTGTGGTGTGTTGTGATTTGGTTTTTGTTGTGTTGAGGTTATTTGGTATTGCTTTAAAAATCGCCTGATTATATTGTAATATTTCCAAATTTCAAGATCACCGCTTTATAATCAAGATCAAGGGCATACTAGCAGAGTATTTGTATACAAACACAGCTAGGACTGCCGATGTTGAATATAAACTCCAAACCCCCAAAATAACTCACAAAATCACTCACCAACTTTCTGATCCTCCAGTCTCTGACCTTCCAGGCTTTCCTTTCGCCCGATAAGTATCTCTGGTTCTTCCCACAGCTTCTTACGCAAGTACTGTATGTGCATGAGTGGCAGTGAGCCACGCAGCAGCAGCGGCATGGAGCGGTGACAAGAACGAGTCGGCGGTGAGAATAGGGGTTGAAAATCGTGCATAGTGCTTAGAGTAAAGTTTAAAGAATGTGATTTTCATTTGGGATGTGAGATCAGAGTAGGTAACGTCCAATGCATATTGTTTCTGATTCTTTGTTATCTTTGGAGATTGGTCTGAGCAGGAAGGATTGATTCGGCTTTTGAACCTCACTATCTTTGCCTCAGCCAAGGGATGGGAGTGTTGTTGTCAGCACAGGGGAGTTTGAGCTACCAGAAGTGAGGGGTATACATATCAACTATAATATCAAGTTTAAATCCACACAGATATTATATTCACTACCCCCGCTTCTCTCCACCCCATCACCGCCTCACCGCACCCAACTCCCACCTCCACCACCCCTTAAAATCCTGGGTATGCACCTCAATCCCCAACTCCTTCAACGCCCTCGTACTCAAATGACAGTCAAACGGTCTCTGCACCCCCGTATTCCCCTCATTCCCCTTAACATCCTTCTCCATCTTCTCCAGCCCCAACCCCATTAAATGCGCAAACATCTCACACATCTCATACTTCGTATACAGATCCTCCGCCGAAAACTGCAGTACGCTCGGCAACCCCTCCGCCTCCCCAGCTTCGATCTTAGAAGTGTAGAGCGCGGCGATATCAGCAATCACCCTCCCTACATCCTCGGTGTTGGTTGGGAAACGCTTTGCCCATCCGTCCATTACTACTTTCTCCTTCTGAGCCTTCCACACAGCATCAACCAAACAATTCACCGCGCTATCAGCATGTTTATCCGCCTTCCCATACAGCACCGGCACCCGCAACACCACGCCCTTCCCCTTCCCTCCCGCAGCGGCATAAGCTTCCTCAACCGCCTTCTCGCCCTCAAGCTTCGTAATCCCGTATAAATTCGTCGGCGCGGGCGTGGCGGAGGTCTCGTAGGGAGCCTCGCCGGGGGCGCCGGAGAAAACGTAGTCGGTGCTGATGTAGATGAGGACGACGCCACGCTTGGCGGTTTCCTCGGCGAGAGAGCGGGTCGCGGCTACGTTGATGGCGCGGGCGGCGGCGGGGTCGCGGTCGCAGGAGTCGGGGAAGCGGTTTGCTGCGCCTGGGGGGTGTTAGTGTCAGCTTCCCTCGAGTGTGTAAAGTTCCCGAGGGAGGGGAGGAAGGGCGGCGTACAATGCACAACGACGCTGGGCTTCACATCATCGAGTGATTTGGCTACGGCGGCGGCGTCGCTGAGGTCAACGGCCAGGATGGCGGGGGGATTGGCGCGGGTGAGGCCTGTGCCGGTTACGGACCAGGATTTGCGGTTGAATGCTGTTGTGACGGCGCGGCCGAGGAGGCCAGAGGCGCCTGTTACGAGGGCTGTTTGGGAGGACATGGTGGTGGGTGTTGTGGTGAGGTTGGGAGTTGGGATGAGGTTGAGGTTGAGATGGAGGGGTTATATGGGAAGCGGATGCGGGAGGGATGGGATGATGTCACGGTGCTTGGATTATGCTTGGGGTTTTGTTTACTTTGGAGAGGAATAGTGCATAAAATAAATAAGTCTTAATTCAATATTATGGACGCTTTTGTTGACATTTGTCCAGTGCAAACCGATCTGAGTGAAGCATTGTTTATAGCGTTGTTGCCTTGACGCATTGTGCTTCATATTCGCCTTCATATAGCCCAAGGCACCAGTGTGCCAGTCCATCAGGATATCCTCCAAGAATCCCTACCTCCTCCAGTTCAAAGCCCAGTATCGTATCCAGTATCCATCATCCTGTCCATCATCCGCAGTATATTGCTGTCGACATCCCCATCCATCTTCTTCTTCTCCGCAACCACCCATCAAGAGCAGCACGCGATGAAAAACGCAAAGGTGTTTATTCTCTCTCGAGAAAGTCATGTTCCAAAGATTCCCTCCCAGTCCTAGAACCGAGAGGAGCGGTCATAGTTATAGTTTTCAACTAGCAAAAATGTGATCTCGGACGAATCCTCACTGATACACATAAAGCCCGTGCACTAGGTTAAAGAAGAAAAAAGAAGAAAAGAAGAGGAAAAGGAACTGGGGCGGAGGAAGACTTTATAGTCGCGATGGGCGACGCTAAGCGAGGGGGTTTGCGCGCCGAAAGGGGAATGGCGTGTTGGGCAAACACTGCAAACTTTTACTAGTGCGTGTTTGGTTTGTTTACCCTTGTGGGTGCGTCGTGGTAGCCTCGCAGCCTCACCTTTCAGCCTTGTCGAACGTTGCCTGGCTATACGCAACTCTACTCTTTCAACTGTGAAGGCAGAAGGCAGAAGACAAGATTTCAAGATTATACCCAGAGCAATACTGTGTACGCTCATACTGAGTCACCACACTAACCACCCTTCAAATTGAACATCACGCCACCATAATATTAATATCAGCTGAAAATAAAATTATACATTACCTATCCACCCTCAATTCAAACCCTCAAAATATCATCCATCCCCCTCTCCTCCAACCACCTCCACGCCTTTAAATCCAACCTATCCCTCACCCTCTCCCTCAATCGCCGCTCCCTTTCCCCACCGAAAGCCTCGACGCCAACCTCTTCGCCGCTCCTTTCCACCCCCCAGTCCCCGGCTTCGAACTCGTCCCCGTAGTCGAGCTCGTACTATACGAAGTCGGCTTCTCGCCACTAATATTCCTTCCCATCCCCGTCTGATACCCCCGCGAACCCCTACCCGACGCTCCCTCACCAAGGTGCTGCGAATCGTCATAGCTGCGCGTGCTACTCACGCTGCCCATACTACTCCTCCTCGGTCCGTGGTTAGGATCGCCCGCGCGTCCACCGGGGTTATACGGGTCCTCCATGGCGGAGGCGGAGCGGGGACCGCGTGCGCCGCCGGCGTTGTAGCTCTCGTCGTCGTAGTAGGACGAGCTGCGGTCCTGGCCCCCGGTGGTGCCCATCTCGGGGTTGTCTTGGCTGCCGAAGGTGTGGGATCCACGGTGGGGGGAGGCGGCGGGGCCCATGCCGGTGTTGTCCACGTTGTCGGTGTAGGATTGCGTGCCGCCGTATTGGCCGTAGTTCTGGCCCCAGCCCTGGGCGTTCAGCTGGTCGGGGTTGTCGTAGCCGCCCCCGACGTATCCGCTGGTGTTGTCGTAGGAGGACATTGTGTGTGTGGTTGTGTTGCTGGTTCTCGATTTTGTTGGTATTTGTATTGGGGATTTTGGGAATCAGTATTTTGGGGTTGATGCAGGTCGAATAGGGGTTGCGGGAGGGTGTATATATAGGTATGAGGAGGCCTTCCGGGACTTCCTCGACTTTCTGGTTTCACCTCACATCCTGCACGTGTGAGGTAAGAAAATATGGATAGCCCTTCAAAGATTTAGCGGCTATGATTATTCGAAGCTCACCCGAACAGCTATAGCTTTCGGAGACGGAACTACCGACCACTCAGCGGTTGCAAATGTCAACACCAGGGGCAAATTCGATCTTGATCGAAGACAGGTCAGTTTTTTACCAGGTGCGATATTTGTGGGTAAGCCAGAAAACTTTTGCGCTACGTAGATTGAGGGCGTAGTAACCCGAGTTTGAAGATTTGGGGTCCAATCCGGGGTTTCTCGTGACAATATTCATGATGTCATGGACGTTCATACCCAGAACAGAATATCCCCGGTCGGCTCACCTCGGTGCGATTAAACCTAGAGAGATAAGATACTTGCTTGTGGTCACGTTGTGTACATATTGGTCCTAGTTGCTATTATTGTAAATTTGCATCAGCTTGTAGTCTTGTCTAGTGTAGTCTAGCTATCAGTATCTTGACTTTGGAAGATTGCATGAAGAATCGAAAGGACTTTTAACCCTAGCGCCTCTACTTTGTCCTCTTGTAAATCTTGCCCAAGAAGCTCTCAAACACAGACTTCTTCAGGCCATCGCTCTCATCAGTCTCATCAATGAGCTTCCTGATCTTGCCAACCTCGCTCTCTTCATACTCCTGGTATAGCTTCTCCAGCCCCAACTCGTTGTACAGCTTCTTGACAACAGCCTCGTTATCCTTGTTCTTCCTGCCGTAGTTCTCATCGAGGACCTTGCGCTGTTCTGGTGTCGCGATCAGGAGAGCCTTGTTGACGAGCCACGAGCACTTGTTGTCTAGGATGTCCGTGCCGATCTTGCCAATGTGCTCTGGGTCGCCGAAGTTGTCAAGGTAGTCGTCCTGGATCTGAAAGTAGGTTCCGAGGGGGATGAGGATGGCCTCAGCTTGCTTGAGGTTCTTCTCGGTAGCGATGCCGAGCTGGTGGAGGGCCAGGGCGACGGGGAGGTAGAAGGAGTAGTATGCGGTCTTGTAGATGACGATGAAGGTGTACTTCTCCATGGAGAAGTTATCCAAGTCGACCTTGGTCTCGGGTGCGGTGAGCAGATCACAGGTCTGGCCAAGCTCGGTTTGGAAGGTAACCTCGTGGAAGAGCTCCATAAGGTCAACGTACGACTTGTGCGAGCGGAAGTACTTCTTGAGGAGAATGTAGATGGCGGACTCGAGCATGAAGGCGTCGTTGATGGCAATCATTCCAACCTCAGGCTGGCGGTACCAACAGGGCACACCGCGGCGGGTAATGCTGCTATCCATAATGTCATCGGAGACGAGGAAGTATGCCTGGAGGAGCTCGGTCAACCACCCAAGGGTTGCTGCCTTAAAGTACTCCTCCTCGTTCAGTTCCTTGCCGGTCATGAGCGAGACGGAGTCGGGAACGGACATGCCGCGGTTGCACTTTCCGCCGATTGCGTTCGCATTCAGGTTCTATAAACTCGTTAATTGGGTTCGGACATGTGGTGTGGCCTCCGTACGTTCTTGAACCAATCCAGAGCCTGCTGGGGAAGGCCATAGGACTTTGAGTGGGCGAGGACATCCTCAACAAGAGTTGGGAAGATCGACTCGAACTTCTCGAGGGCGGCGGACTTGGCCATTCTGAAATTGAGAATGCGGAGATGTGAGTTTGAGGTTTGGGGAGTTGTGTTTGGAGAGGAAATGCGGGGGAGGGGAGAAGATCAATTAAATTGGGGACTTTAATGTGAGAAGGGCGGTGGAGGGGTAACAATTGTTGTCCCGCTTCCCAGGGGTTTGGCGGTGTGCGAATTGGGATAGCTTGGATTCTAGGGTCGGCAGAATATCCGGCGCGACAGGCATTATCAACATCGCGGCTCCTAAATTGGGGAATTCATATATAAACAGACCATTGCTGCATTTCCCACCTACGACTGTAGATCCGAGGGCTGCTGTGTTTGCCGAAGCTACTAGAGTTTATAAACTAGCCTGCTGTGTTTCAAGTTTTCCTCTCGGAGCGAATCTCCGACTTATATATACAAATCACGCGTGTTATACCGAACGAGGCCAGATACAGCGCCCCAGCTCCGTTGAGACGATTAAGCAGTCGGAACCACCAAAACTTGGGCTTGAATAGCTGTGGATGGTGGGACAAGTCCACTAGGGATAGGCGACAGCGACATGGCTCTCAGCGAGCGAGAGACGGGCCAGCTTCGCGCGGCACTACAGGAAGCAGTGGTGAAATGCTCGGAGAGATGTCTCTACCAGTCGTCGAAATGGTAAGTCAGCATCCGTTCTGCGAGATATGAGGCTAACGAAGTATATCCAGGGCCGCAGAACTACTCACATCCCTTCCCGAGGAAGATGCGCCAGAACCCGAAGACTCGCAAATGACTGAAATCCTGGCCAGCGGCATGCCACCTATTGTTGTGACGGGGAACTTGGACCCTGAAGAATCGGCGCTGGAGGCGAAAGAGATAAACAAATATTTACTAGCGAAATCGTTCTTCGACTGTCGCGAGTTTGATCGGTGTGCAGCGGTATTCCTACCAGAAACAATGTTAGCAGGAGTCTTGTCGACGGAGCCATTAGGTGCCAGTCAGAGCCCTGAAGCGTCGAAAGGAAAAGGCAAGGCGAGGCAATCAATACCAGCAGCACGCCCGCCATTGGGCGCTAAACTACCCAGGCTGAGCCAAAAGAGTTTATTCCTTGCGTTATATGCGAAGTTCATGTCTGGCGAGAAGACAAAGGATGAGGACAGCGAAATGGTTATGGGACCCCACGACAGCGGGAAGACGATAAATAAGAATCTGGTGACGATAAGCAGGTATCTAGAGGCTTGGTTCCAAGAGAGGACCACCGAAACGGGAGAAGTTGTGGGCTCCCAGGGGTGGCTGGAATACCTCTACGGCATTGTCCTCGCGAAAGAGAAGAACGAAGAGGAGGCCATGCGGTTACTCATAAGAAGCGTTCATTTATACCCCATGAACTGGGGCTGCTGGTTAGAAATGACCTCTCTAATAAGCCGCGTCGAAGATGTAAGCCACCATCGCCCCCAATTGAGTACATACTAACACTCCCAGCTCAACCGCATATCCCCCCACCTACCCCAAAACATCCTCTCCTTCGTCTTCCACCTCCACACCTCCCTCGAGCTCTACCAATCCACACCCTCCCTCCACACCCAACTCCACCAACTCCTCAGCATCTTCCCCACCTCCCCCTTCCTCCTAACCTGCCTCGCCCTCCTCGCCTACCACACCAAAGACTTCATAACCGCCGAGTCCCACTTCTCGCGCCTCCTCGCCCTCCACCCCCACCGCCTCGACTCCCTAGACCACTACTCCAACATTCTCTACGTCATGGCTCTTCGCCCCAAACTCTCCTTCCTCGCACACCTCTGCTCCGCCACCGACAAGTTCCGCCCCGAAACCTGCGTCGTCATCGGGAACTACTACTCCCTCCTCTCGCAGCACGAAAAAGCAGTAAACTACTTCCGCCGCGCCCTAACCCTCGACCGCGCCTGTCTCTCCGCCTGGACACTCATGGGACATGAGTACGTCGAACTCAAGAACACGCATGCGGCTATCGAATCGTACCGCCGCGCCGTGGACGTCAATCGTCGGGACTACCGCGCTTGGTACGGCCTGGGACAGACCTACGAGGTCCTCGAGATGCACGCCTACGCCTTATGGTACTACAAGCGCGCTGCGGGCCTGCGCCCCTGGGACGGCAAGATGTGGATGGCAGTCGGATCGTGTCTCCAGAAGATGGGCCGCGACGCTGAAGGCATCAAAGCCCTCAAGCGCGCCTTATTCGCAGACGGATACTACGATGCCGGAGCCGGGGCCGGATTCGGCGCCGGGCGCGGCGCGCGCACAAAAGCGATGGATCCGGAGCTGCTCCTGCAGATCGCGGGAATGTATGAGAGGATGGGGGAAGGGGCTGAGGCGCGGGAGTACATGGAGCTTTGTGTTGCGCAGGAGGAAGGGGAGGGGGAGGAAGAAGAATGGGGGGTGGGGGTGACGGTCGCGACGAGTAAGGCGAGGATGTGGCTTGCGAGGTGGGCGATGGGGGAGGGGGAGTGGGAGGTTGCGCTGAGGTATGCGACGGAGCTTTGTCAGGATGGGGTGGAGGTTGAGGAGGCGAAGGCGTTGGTTAGGGAGATTAGGGCGAGGGGGGAGGCGGGGGAGGAGGGGGGGATGTCGAGTCCGTAGGGTGGGAGTTTGGGGGCGGAGTAGGTTTGGGTTGGTAGTGGGATTGCATGGGTTGGCTGTTTGCAGGTCACGGTTGTTTACATAGGCTGTGGAGTATATTGCTTGTTGCCTTGTTGTTTGTTGCTTGTATCCACTATGCTACACTTGCACACATGATATTTGTTACCAAACCCAAACCTTAACATGGTATTCATCCTCGGATCCAGCCCTCCCAGCCCAACCTCAACATGGTATTCCCGTCCCACCTCAACCCTCCATATGAACAACCTAAACCCTCAATATGCTATTCCTTCCCAAACCAAGTCCTTTCTACCACCCAACCCAAATGCATCCGTCATCATCATAATCATCATAATCATACATCACCCACCCCCCTTCCTACCGTCTAAACACCGTCCCCGACCTCTCCAACCCTCCCCCACACCCCCCGCACCACCCCCCGCAACCTCCACCAGCGGCACCCCCCTCGGCGCCTCAACACCCCTCCCCTTCCCCTCCCCCCTCCACTGCGGCGCCTCCACAAACCCCGTCTTAAAATCCAACAACGGCGCCGGAATCCCCGGCACAGGCGGCGCATCCCCCGCCGACCCCACCATCGTCCCCGCGCGCGACCGCGTCGACCGTGTCGATAATCCGCGCTTCAACCCTGACGACGCACCTGCGCCTGCGGACCCGGCGGCGCTGTTGTCGATGGGGGATATGGCGGTGTTGAGGAGGGAGGGGCCGGCGATGAAGGGACCAGCACCGAAATCGGGGTTTGCGGACCCGCCGCCGGCGAGATCGCGGGCTGCGGCTTGGCGGGCACGTTGGGAGTAGGTTGGGCCGAGGAGGGAGGTGGGGGAAAAGGTCTCGTCCGGTGCCGGGGGGGAGTCGCGGTCGCGGGTTGCGAGGGGGGGGAGGAGGGAATTGCGGAGGTGGAATGGGATTTGGCGGTCTGGCGGGGCGGATGTGGGATCTGGGGATGTGGTGGAGGGGATGGAGACGGCGAGGGGTTCGAAGGAGCCGAGTGTGTAGGGTGTTGAGGTGGGGGATGTTTTGGAGGTGGCGGCGCGAGCCATGGTTGAGACGAGGTACCAGGAGCGCCATCTCTGGACGGCGGATTGGAAGGCGTCTGCGGTGAAGGCGTCGTCGGTGCAGAAGAAGTGGACGAAGTTCTCGGCGGAGAGGAACATGGTTGCTTTTTGCTGGGATTTGATGGCGCAGCAGTGCTTTTTGGGAGGGGCTAGCTTGCGTAGTTGCGAAGGGACGGGGACGTAGACGTCGAAGTCGGAGATGTGGCAGAGGGCGAGGGCGTCTTTGTCGCTGAGCTTCCCGCCGGATTTGCGGTGCGCGTAGAGCTGCCCGCTGGGGAGGAGCGTGATGTACGATTTTATCCACCGGCCGGGCTTGTGGGAGTGGTGAAGCTGGGCAGAGAATTGGTCTGGGCGTCGCCGTGGCGCGGAGTGTGGCCATAGGTCTGTGTCGTGGCGAGGGGAGTCGGAGCCGGAGAGTACGAGCGCGTTCTGAGTGTCGCGGTCCCAGGAGTTCATGATGTCGCGGACGCGCTCATAGCGGCGGATGCGACGCTCTACGCCGGCAGAGGCGTATGACTCGCGCAGGATGGCGGAGTCGGGGGTGACGGACCCGGAGAGGATGTTGGTTGCGGAGTAGATCAGCTCTTGGGCTGTGGTTGTCGGGGTCACGGGTAGATTGATGGATGCTTGCTTGAAGCGGATGAGGACGCGCTGTTGTGAGTTAGTTGGTGCTCGTCTGGTCGCATTTTGTAAGTAAAGAAACTCACCCTCTCTCCAGCATTCACAGCCGAAACAGGCGCATCCATCCCCACCATCGCTGCCTCTACCCTCCTCCCGCTCATCTCATCGCTTGTGCTCCTCGTCTCCACTTTCGTCTCTGCCTTCCCCCCCGATCCCGGCGGCGTCGCTGTAACCTTCGCAGAGCTCTTCTTCCGCCCAAATATCTTGAATTTCCCGGCACTACTCGCACTCACGGGCGTAGGAGACAGCGGTCTCGGCGCAGCCACAGCAGCCGCAAGTGTAATCTCCAACCTCTCAAGATCCTTCCGCTTCTGCTCAGCAAGTAAGCGATGCGCCTCCTCTTCGTCTGCTTTCTGGCGCTCCAGTCTCTGCGCCTGTGTGCGCTCGTGTGCGCGCCTGAGCCTGGCTTCTTCCTCTTGCGGCGAGAGGGGAGTTGGTGGTGGTGACGGCGAGCGAGGAGAGGGCACGTGTGTGGTCTTGTCGTCTCGTCGTCCTAGATGATCCTGTGGAATCGCGCCCGCTGGAACGTTTCGCGTGGGCAGGGGCGTCGCGTGCGCATCTTGTGTCGCTGCCCTCCGTCTATATCGAGACATGCTCCTCTGTGCAATCCCACCCTCTGGCTGTGTGGCTGGTGGAGGCGCTGGAGTCGCCATCGCGGCCGTATTCGCCTTCCTCACCGACCTGTACCTCGAGTACTTCGCTGGCGCCTGCACTGCTGGCGCAGGAGCGCTATCGGTGATCGTCGCCATGGCGGGGTTCAGTGGTTACTTTTTCGATTTCGTTCGTCGTTTGCGCAAGATCGGCCTTCGCGCGCAGTGCATTGCCGGCCCTTACACGTATTGTATTTTTCGACTTATTACAATTATCGTGGTTTTCCGAGGGATGTTGTGTGTTTGTGGAAAGGGGGTGGGGGAGGACAAAATGTCTCCAAGGTTGGTGAATCAGGGGAATCGACGACGGGGAAATTTAATGTCTTAATGTCCTGGCTGGCCCATCAAAGCTGAACGAAGCGGCCTGAGCCGTGTTGGCGTATGCAGGGTCACCAGTGGTTCCGCTCTAAATTAGCGGAGCGGGGAACTTGGCGGGGATTGGTCGTGGGCGGAGCGGACCTTGGCGGGAAGGGAAGCGGAATCAGGTTTATGGTTGTTTAAAGTTCACTCTCTCTGACGGCTGTCAGCTTACAGAGTGGCGTTCTCTGCTCTTCTTTGTCAACTCATATTATGAATTTACAGTGAGATATTGCCTAGGTGAATGTTTGCAAATCGGTGGGAACCGTTGATAACAAGGTAAGAAAGGGATAAAGATGCGGCCACCGAGTGCTGTGCAGGTTACAGTGAGTTTATCTCCTCAATTTCTCACATGAAAGCTCCTTCACTCTCTCTCTTTACAAAGATCATGGCGCCGTCTTCTTTCCACCGGCAGGCTCATTAAACAAATATTCGCTATCTGATTTATATCAAGTCTTTGCACTCACTATCTGAGTCCTTGAGTTCATTGCACTTGCTCAACTCCTACCTCCAGCGTCAGGACGGGACGACATTATACCTCGTTATCGGCGCAAGCCCGCGAGATGCACCCCGAGCACTACACTGTACTACGAGACAAGGCGTGCCTGGCTAATGCGAGGCCGATATAGACCAAGAAGCTACGGGGCAGCGGCGACGATGACGATGAAGAGGAGTCGATGGACAAATCGAGCCCATGAGACTATAAATTACGGCAATTCAGGCCATCATTGTTTACCTCGAGCGATTGGTAGATAACTATGGGTTGAATATGAGTGAGGCGGTCGATTTCTGAGTTCCACCACGCGGCGCCCCTTTCAGGCATTAGACATCAGGCATCAGGCATCGGTATCAGGCGGTGGTGACGATGGAGCGCGGCAGTGACAGGAGGCGGCAGTGACAGGAGGCGGCAGTGGCAGGAAGTGGCAATGGCAGGAAGTGAAAATGACAGTGACATGCAGGCGATTCTCCAAGGAGGAGTGGGAAGCGTTGCAATGAACGAATTTTGCTGTGCTTAGTTCGGGAGCGAGGGTCGGCCATGTCGCTAGTTTGCATTGAAAATGAACTTTTGCGATGGTTCTCTCCTGGGAGGGAAGGGACGAAGACGACTACTTGATACCCAGCTTGATGCCTGAAAAGGGGGAGCAGAGCACGTGCAGGAAAACAGGAAAGAGCGCAAAGCTCTGAGGAGAGAGGGAAGTCTGGGCTCTGGGGAACGCGCATAGCTGGCAAGAGGGTTGTAGATCAAGAAGAGGTCGGCTGGCGCTATGGAAATGAAGAGCTGGGAGCCCATCTCATCTGGCGGGAAATGTGGGAATAAGTTCGATTTCCCCATCTCGATTCTAGGAAAGTGGTATAAAGACTGCGAGGAGAGTGAGATACCAGCTGCTAATACAAAGTCGTCGATCGATCTGTTCGAGCAAAATACCACGACCCCGCGGAGACCTTAAATTCGCAGCCCGAGCAGAGGCATTAGGTCTAGAATCTCCGCGGCTTCGTCTAGTAATTACTAAACTTTATACTTCGTATATGCCGATAAACCATTGTGACATTGTCTGTGTGTCTAATTCGGTAGGGGGAAGGAAAAGCGCAAACGATCCTTGCGATTCCTTCCGATCCTACCAGCGATCCTACCGACCGAGCTGACTGACTGCATTTGCACAAATCGTCTGTGCATATCCCCATCCCATCACCCCCATGAAAGAAATACCATCTCCTAATTGAAGAAGCAAAAAAAAGGGGGCATACCAGCCAATCTTCACGGCTTTAACGAAGACAATAACAAGAAGCAAGGAAAAATATATATATATAAGTAGACCAGCTTCACTTTTCCAAGCCATCAACCGTTTGCGCCCAAAGCCACCCCCCCTTGCACAAGCCTTTCACAACGTCTCGCTAACAGCCCTAACTCAAATCGCCCAAAAAAACCGACAAGCATCTCGATCCTCCCAGCCCGCAATTTCCACCCTCTTCCGCGCCGCCAATGAATCGCGCGCCGTGCCTTTTTATAGACCGGGGAAGGGAGTCCAGCCGCACGTACTAGCTTCAGCCGGCAACGCGATGGAGATGTAATGTAATGTCATGTCATGTAGAGAGATCCATACTTAAGACCTGTCGCGCCCGTGTCCTAGGGGATCTGCTCTAGTCACAGCTGTCTAAACCCTCAATAGTCGGCCTCAATAACCTCAATCTCGACCTCAAGCCCTCACGCCCTCACGCCCTCACGCCCTCACGCCCTCACGCCCTCACGCCCTCACACCCTCAAACCCTACAACAAGATGCGCGCCACAACCTACACCCTCCTCGCCCTCCCCCTCCTCGTCTCCTCCACCCTCCTAACCCCCCCCCTAGCCCACCGCTACATCCCCCAACAAATCCTCGTCAACTTCTCCCCCCTCACCCACCCCTGCACCGCCTACGCCAGCACAGACACAGCCTGCGGCCTCCTCTGCCTCCCAGAGGGGTACACCTGCTGCCCGGACAAGCTGGGTGGTTGTAAGCCCGGCGAGAGCTGCGTGAAGGGTGATAATGGGGAGTATGGCTGTTGTGGTGGGGGTGGGGGGAAGTGTACGGGTGATGGGGGGATTGTGGATACGGGGGGGAGTAAGGAGACAACGACGGGGGAGACGGGGAGTAGTAAGACGACTGTGACGAGGAGCGAGAGTACGACGACTGTGAAGGACACGGAGACGAGTACGGGGGAGACGAGCACCACAACGGGGGAATCGAGCACGAGCACGGACGCGGAGACAACAACGACGAGCGCGGAGACGACGGCTACTACTGATGCGCAGCCCACGCCGACGGGTGAGACGACGGCGGCGGGACCGACTGTTACGGGTGGTTCCGCGGTGTATGGTGCTGGGTCGTTAGGGGCTGTTGGAGCGGTTGTTGTGGGGTTGTTTGTGTTGTAGGGCGTGTGTTCGGGCTTGTGCTGTAATGGGGAGTGAGTGTGCGGCTTGAAGATAGTTGTGGGATGGGGGATGGATGTGATGAGGGGTTGATGGGGGGTGTTTGGAGCTGGAGCGAAAATTGCAGGACGGACGGGAGAGGGGTTTGGATGGAAGATGGGTGGTTGGAAGATGGAAAGTGGTTTATACCCCCAGCGCATCAAGATCTGCCCTGCACTCTAGCAGATGATGAGGGGTGAGGGGATGGATATGTGGCGTGGGTTGTTAATACTGTATATGAAACCAAGATGGCAGCATGCATACTTAAATAGCAAAATCAAAGATGAGATTTCATAAACCTGCGTCCTAAACGCCCTTCTTCCTCGCCTCGTCGGTCGATCTGTCGTCAAACTGTCGTCATTGCACATTCGCACATCCACTGGATGTCCTCCTATCGAACCTCATCGTCGAGGCACATCCGCGTCCTTCAAATAGTCGTAAATTACCGCCTCTCTCCCTTCCATTATCTCCCCCCCCCTTCACACTCCCTACACCACCCCAGCATCCCCCCTCACGCAGCGGAATCCCCTAATGTCTTACCTGTGGCGGCGCAATAGTCCCATAAGTCTGCTGTCCCCCCCCAGTCTGCACACGCTCGCTATAAACCCCTGGGGCGCGATGGGCCGCGTATTGGCCTTCGAGAGCCCGCTCGCGACGCTCGTAGTATACGTATTCGAGGTAGAAGGCGTGGATGTGTCCTGGGATGTAGCTTGGGTGTCGTTAGATTTCTGTCTGTATGTTTGTGGTACTGGTGGGGGAGTTGGGGGGAAGAGGAAGGATAGGGAGGGAGGAGGACGAGAGGAGGGAGGATGAGATGCTTACCCAAGAAGCGTGAGGCAGATGTTAATCAGAACATCCGCACCACACCCCGCGACGCAGAAGACGCCTGCTGGTGGGACTGTGTGTGTGTTATTAGCCTTTCATTCATCTATCCATCATGTCTTTCTTTCTTTGGCTCATCCATCAGTCGCCCATCCATCTAACCATCCATTTATCCAGTCCGGCAGGCAGAGAGACGGATAGATAGATTGGCAGCTAGACAGAGAGATAAATGGGCGCTGGCAGACAGCCAGTTCGCGTGAATGAAGTTGGAGGAGGGGAGGGACATACAAAGGAGGGTGATAAGAACCACCAGAATCGCTGAAGCAGCACCCATTTTTGATGATTCGCTTTAGATGTTGTAGTTGTAGTTGTGTATATCCTAGCTAATCCGCTCGTGTGTCGCTTTTCCTAGTCCAGTCGTTTATTTGTTTGTATCCAGTATCGCGCTCTGGGGTATCTCTCTATCCTCTCGCAAATAACTTTGTGCCTGAATCCAGTGTTCAAATAAACTTCACGCTCGTAGATGTAAAGAAGACAAAGGTCGTCGTACTACATCCAACAAGAGGAGAGGGGAGGAGGAGAAAGGCGCTTACCATTACCATGTGCCAGCCCGCCAAGCCCTCACAAAAGAAACAATGACGTAGTCGCCCTTTCCGCACCACCACCGCCACTCAACGCAACGGCGGCGGCGGTCGGGTGGCTGGGGAAAAGGGGGTCCTCTTCCCGCCGCCACAATATGTGTAGTGTATTAACCAGAGTTACTAGGGATGAGGAAGAAGGGGTGGGCGGGATGTGCATAGTAGTATGAGGAGAGACCGGTGAAGTCGAGGAGTCTTCATTTTTTCATTCGTATTATTATCAAAGCCAGAAAAAAGCCTCCATCCATCCATCTCCATGGCCATGCGACTATAACCCCCCCCAACCCAGTCCTCCCTCTTAAAATCCCCAAGTGCAGAGTCTATGCTACACCCCTCCTCCCACCCCAGCTAGCAAAGGAAGAGAGAAAGAACTTCGCGCAACGAAAGAAAAATCGATGCCTCACACCCACTCCCCCCAACAGAGCAGCACAAAAAAAAGTCAAGGGCAAAAAAAACAAGATCACGAGAGTAACACATCAAATTGGCAAAAAGAAAAATACAACAGGAAACAAGACCCCCCCTCCCATCCCCCCCCTTTCCCACCCCCTTCCAAATCCCATCCCAAAATCCAAATATCAACCCCCCCCACCCCGTCCGCCAATCCCCATCCCCCGTCGAATCAAATACGCTCAGATATCAATCCCCGCCCCAAGCTCCCCCCAGCCCACCGACCAATATGCACAATGCACACGCTCCACCGCCCCAGCCAGCACACCAGCTTTCAGCTCCCAAAAAACCCCATCCCATCCCATCCCCCGCGCCATGCAACTTTTGTGATTTCTTTTACCGTGTTCCAGACGCTCCTAACCCAACCCCCAACCCAGTCCATCCAGCTTTTTACTCCCCCCCCCCCCGGCCGACCACCCGCCCACCACCCAAAAAAATCCATGTTGCGAATACATCTATCCATCCCCTCCCTTTTCCATCCCATCCACCCAAACCCCACACCATCCGTCCCCGCACGCAGCACAAGCAAGACACGCAAGACACGCAAGACCACCGCAAGCCCCTGCCCGCATCAACCGATTGAACCGAAAACCCGAACCGAAAACCGAAGCAGAAGCAGAACCCGAACCCGCCCGCTTCCCAGATATTCAGATCTCCAAGATTTTATTTCGCTATGCATCGCGCCCCCAGACCAGAGCAACCAGACCCGACAGACACCCCCACCCGCCCAACCCGCTACCTAACCCGCAACCCAAAGCCCGCCGTCAGCAACGACCAACCCCCCGACACCCGCCACCAAAAGCCAAAGTTTGAAAAAGCAAAAAAGAAGAAGAAGATTTGATGAAAGAAAAAGAAAAATGTGAAAACTTGAGAGAAACTTTGATGAAGAGGAGAACTGGCGGAAATGCGTTCGCATGTGTGTAGGCAGACGCAGATGTAGATGGATGTAGATGTCCTTTCCTAGCGATGCTGTCCAATCCTCTGGATGAGGATGGAGATGGCGCGTTGCGAAGGCCGGGAGAATTGAGCAGTAGTAGTGTAGTAGATAAGAGCACCAGCGAGCCCTTTGTCGTATGTATTCCAAAAATCTCGGCCAGTAAAAAATGCTGTTTCGTTCGTCCAAAATATCCCACCACCCACATCCACACCCATCACCATCCACCAGCACCATCTAACCACACCTAAGCAGGACTCTTATTCGGCGCCGCCGCCGCCCCATTCTGTCTCGCATCCCCACTCATCGCCAGCCCACTAATCCCCGACGACAGGAACGCAAACGGATCGCTCTCCCCCTGCTGCTGCTGCTGCTGCTGGTAGAAGTTCCCCGCACCGCCCGCCGGTCCATTAGTAGCAGATTGGAACGCCGCCTCAGCCGCACGACTATCAAAAGGTCCAGCAGAGTGCGCGCCTCCCGCGCCACCACCAGCTCCGCCGCCCGCACCACCGCCGTAGTGCGAGTTTAAGCCCTGGTATGGGCCGGTCGCAGCACCCAGTCCAGAGGGTAGTGCGTACGTGCTCTGCGGGCCGGGGAAATGCTGTCCGTATCCCGCGCTGGAGGGGAATCCACCGGCGGACGAAGCGAATGGTCCCGGGCCAGGAGTTCCGGACATGGATTGCGGACCCATGTTATACCCCGACGGCGCCTCCATAGGGGACGGGTACCCGGAGTCTGCGACGACAACAGCGCCAGCGCGCGAGGCGCCGCAGCGGAGACAACTCACGTTCTTGGCGAAGTTGTGGTATCCGCAGCCTTCGGAGCCGCACTTCCAGTCACCAGCGCGGAAGGGGACGACGCCACCACCACCACCACCACCCATGCGGCCGCCGCCGTGGCCGCCGCCACCGCCCATGCCGCCATGGTGACCCATGTGCTGCTGCGGGGGCATCATGGCCGCGGGGCCGTAGCCGTAACCGCCGCCTCCGTAGCCACCCATCGCGTCGCCGCTTGGTCCGGCGCCCATAGCCGGGAAGGAGCAACGGAAGCAGGCGGTGCGGCGCTGGAAGTTGGAGAAGCCGCAGGATGGGCAGGTCCAGTCTCCTGGACGGGGACGGTTCTTGCTAGGTGGGAAGGGAGTGAGGATCTCGGCGGCGCGGTCGAGGACGCGGCTGGAGGAGGGGGAGACCTCGATGGCCTTCTCGTTGAGGGCGCGGCCGTTCATGCACAGCGATTCGGCGGCCTGGAAGTCCATTAGATTGTGTCCGCGAATGTGGAAGAACTTGACGAGACGGGGGATGGGGAGTTTGATCAGCTGGTCATAGAGGAGGAGCACGTATGCCGAGGGGCCCGCGCAGACGACTATCTGGTAGGTCTCGCACAGCTTGCAGTAGAGGTAGAGATTGGAGAGGGGGGGTGTGCTAACCTCTTCGTGGGACGAGAAGACGGCGAAGCCGGAGCCGGTGGGCTTGTGCTGGTCGGGGGTGCGCAGCGTCCAGAAGGCGATCGGGCGGCCGCCGAATTGCGTGAACCAGCTCTCGAGCTCGGACTGCGTGGTGTCGTGAGGCAGGCCAGCCATGTGCAGGACCTTGCTGCGCTCCGACAGGAAAGCGCGCACGTCAGCACGGGCGTCCATGGGGCGGGTGAGCACGTCGGGGTGCTCGTGGGCTGGCTGGGACTTGTTGATCAGTCCGCGCAGGACACGGGCGAGGGTGACGGCCTCCTCCATGGCGCGGCGGGGAGATGCGGGCGCCAGGGCCTGCAGGTGGAACGGCAGGTTGTGCTTGATTGGAGCGCTGGCGGCGACGGGCTCAACCTCGAGGGCGGCGCAGATGTTGGAGAGCATGGATGGCCCGAATGGCAGGGATTCGGGGTGGTGTTGCTGCCATCGCTGGTACTCGGTGCGGAGGTCGAATGTGCGAGAGTGTTGGAGATATGGCGGCAGCACGACGGCCTTGTCGCGGGCCTCACGGGGAAGCTGGACACGCAGGTCCCATGAGTCGAGGGTGACGAAAGAGAAATCCAAGTTCTTGGAGGTCAAGTGCTCGGAGGCGAAGGCATCGAAGCGGGTGATCGCATCACGGAAGGTGCCTGCATTGCGGACGTGCTCCCACGTCAATGTTGTCAGGCTGGCTAGGGGAAGGAAGAAGTGTTAGCTATACTCTGGCCATTGTAAAAGAGGTGCAATTTCGATCAAGGGGGTAGTTGTGTCCCAACTTACTGCAGAGGGGAGTGATCGGTGTGTTGATCGGCTTCACAAGCACGCTCTCACGGTATAACTGTTCACCCAAAAAAAATCCCAGTCAGTGTCTCAGTCCTCACGAATAAATATTATATATGGGAGTGTCGAGTGAATTTCGGCGTACCTCCTCGCAGTTCTTGGCGTCCAGAAGAATCCATCCTAGCTCGATGACCTCGGCCGAGTCCTTTGTAACGTATACGCCGTGCTCATCGCAGGTTGTTGCAACGTGGACAACGACATAGCGGTCGAGGTTCCCCTGCTGGGGTGTTGGCAGAGCTATAGACATCGTATATGGTTGTATTTCTGCTTGGGGGAAAAAGGATGTCGAGTTAGCAATCTGGGGTCTGGGTATATATATATAGAAAGAGGGAGAAGAGAGAGAGTAGTAGCTTGCGCACCAGCCAGAGGATGGACACGGGGTGAGGGAGGGAGGGAGGGAGGGGGGGGGTGGAATTGACGAGGTTCACTAACCAGTTAATTTCTTTGCTGGCGTGGAAGAACCAAACGTTTTTTAAGGGTTCGGTGTATAAGATGCCCAGGAGAGCCTTTTTTTCTCGAGTGAGGGTAAGGAAGGAAAAAGAACAGAACAATGCCAAACGCTGTTCACTATACAATTGATAGCAGCGAGAGAATGCGCACAGGAGAGGAAGGAGGGAAGAGGACTCGGAGGAGAAGTCGTCTGGGGTTGTAGTAGGGAGAAGGGGGGGGGAAGGGAGCCGGAGAGGGTGGAGAACAGCTCCGTCGAAGATGTTTAGAAAGAGATTTGAGGCCGTCGTTGATGGTTTATTGGGGTGACCGTAGTAGAGGTGGTAGGGTAGGATAGGGATAGGGTGGGATAGGTAGGGTAGGGTGCTGTTTAGGTGGATTAGTGCGTTTTTGGTGTAGTTTGGTGTGATTTGGTGTGGTTTTGGTGCGGGTATGTGGTGAATTTTGGGGGACGAGAAGCCCCAAGTGTCCGTGCACGCTTCCCACGTTTAGTGGAGGACTAATGGTAGTGCAGGTAGGGTAGGTAGGGGGAGGGATAAGTATTGGATAGTAGAAAAGCGTATGGGAGGGTACATAGGAGGGAGCGATAGGAGTGATAAAGGAGTGATAGTGCACAGTAGGCGTGAGTTGGGTGCTGTACGGCAGTTCGAGCCTGAGTCCGTGTGGGTATGGGAGAGTATATATATAGCAATATTGAGTGTGTTTGTAGAGTAGAGAGTAGAAGAGTAGAAGAGCAGAAGAGTAGAAATGAGTTATAGAGTGACTGTAGAGTAGAGTAAGAGTGTGAGTATAATGAATACAGAGTAAGATGCTAACATTAATATACGGCTATATACGAATATATATGTATAAACATCATTCCTCAGACCACACATACTCACTTCCCTCTGTACTGTGTCCATATAGCTCTCCAGGTGTCCCGTATCTCCCACCGTGTCCTATAGTACTACCATTGCCAGCTTGAGCACAGAACCTCGTACTCTGTGCTCCTGTCAACCCCAACGTCACATGACCAATCCCAAGTGTACGTACTGCATATCCCGCCAGTACCGCCATAAGGGACTTCGGGTAGGTGGGAGGAAGTCCAAAGGAAGGGATCGATCATCGAACCAACCACGGGGAGGCTAAGCGGGAATGACCAGGCATAACCAGAGGGATGGTCGCCAAAGCTAGAGTATAACTATAACTACCAATGGTAGACTAAGCGTTGATTGGGTTGGTGTGTTTATTTTGGTATGGGGGAAGGGATGATGCAGGGTCTTTTTCGTGGAGTAGTGATGGCATAGCTTCGACAGTAGACGAAGACTGGAGTAACAGAACGATGAGTGCGACACGTGAAATATAGTAAGCTGAAGAGCACAGGCCAGAGATAATGGCACGGTTGAGATATAATCTTATATACTTAATACTAGTAGTAGTCTCTATACTGCTCACTCTACTCACACTATTCACACAACTCACACTATTCACACACAACTCACACAACTCACCTCACACTACCAACACTCCTCACACAACTCACACTACCCACCACACCCTCTACCCTCCCTCCCTCCGTACTTATACCCCTCCCACCCAGCCATGACAACCCAACCACATCATGTGACTTACAACTCATCCACTCCATGGAGAAGCTCTCCCTCACCAGAGACACCAGAGACACCAGAGACACTCCCAACACTAGCCTCAATACTGCCCCCAGACAATGTCTCACAACAAACCTCCCCTTCCATCTTTTTCACCTGCAGAGAATAATGCAGAGAATGCAGAGAAGGGGGTATAAATAGGAACGAGTGTCAGCCATCGGCCAATACATGCATACTATATAGAGACAACGGGCAAGTCAGTCATCTCATCTCATCTTTCTCGCGTGTTTTTTCTTTTTCCCTTTCTCGTTCGCGTTATACATCACCCACCCATCACCGACATCCAAAACGCGTTCGTCCTGCATCATCGACGTCATAGGTTAGCAGTTCAGTCAGTTCAGTTGCCATGCCATCCATCCGCCGTGCCGTGTGGTGGGCTGGCTGCATCGTGGGTGGTGGCGTGTACTGTAAAATATAGTAGGGTAGGATAGGGCGTAGGGTGGGTGTATCGTTGCATGCATCGTCGCGCGGGTGGTAGTGAGTGTTGAATGGCGAATATGAGTTTGTTGAAGAAAGTTAGTTTTCACTTTTCACTCTGTCCAGTAGTGGTGTGGTTGCGTTTTTAGGTTGAGGGGGCTTCTCTGCGTCTTCTGTGCATGTTACTACTGCTACCATTGGGTAGAAATGCTGTTGTCTGACTGGGTTGAGTATACTGTATACATACTGTATGTAGTCTGACTGGAGGAGTGTTGAAGTGTCAGTTCTGTCAGTCAGCCGTGTTAGTATGACTACAGTTAGTATGATACACTTACTATGATTGATAGCAAGTCTGCCCGCGCCTATCTCCGCCAGTAATCATCGTGTCCAGTCACCACGGCCCGTCATCGGTCAACATCGTGGTCCACAGTCAAACACAGACAGACAGACACAAGTTACTCTACCTCCCTCCTTTCTATAATCCCCATCATATATCACTCACGCTTGTAATCACAGTAGATTATTCCCTTTTGACAACCCAACAAGTCTCTTTTTTTCATTTGTTTCCCAACCTCCCTCAACGCATAAAAAAACTTCTTAGTCTTAGTATACAAGTTAAGTACCAGATACACCTCCTTCGCCGTCATCAACCGCCCATTCTACAGCCATCTCCGGCCATTTCTCCAACGCCACCCAATGTATCCCCCCCGTACCAATATCCCTCTCTACTACCAACTCAACTCCCCCTCCCCCATCGGACGCACCGCATGTACCCACACCCACGTATATTTCGAGCTCTGGACCACGGCTAAAGAGAGGAAACTTGCTACTAAAATAGTATGTTTACACCATAAATACACACAAATACACGCAAAATACACACCAGAGACACTCTAGACGCTCTGGACACACACACACCACTATCGGACTAAAACACGGAGAATATTCTTTTGCGTGGTTTAATAGCAATCCTGCACCTACATGAAAAAAAAAAAAAGATAAAAAACTAGAATCCTCTCTCCTATCTGTTGATCTTCTCTCTCTTTAGCTTCATCCTCCTCTCTTCCCTTTTCCTTTCTTTCCTTCTTCTTGGTTGAGATTAAACAGTGTCAGGTTGTCCTTGTACTCTACTCTTACCCACTACCCACTAAACTCCCCAGCCGCCGACTTTCCTCCGCGCACCCACTACGCCCGCCCCGTGCTCCAGTTCAACCTCCAAGCGGGGACCCAACTATCAACACGCTACACCCAAACCCGCTACCACTACCAAAACTGACTGGGGTGAGCTCCAAGGCGCAAGACACAAGAGACATCCCAACGTCACAGCGCGGCCCTACTATCCTACCCATACTTGGTCTACACTGCACTACACCTATACTATACCTCGACTCCCGCTCCCGAACCACTTTCTCCCTCCTCTCCTCCTCCTCCTCCTCCTCCTCCTCTTCTTCTTCTTCCTCTTCACCTCTTACCCCCCCCCTTCTCTCTCTCTCTTGTTCCCCCTCAATTCCCATCACAGGGAAATCACTAGAGATCAATCGAGGTTGACGGCGACATTCCAATCGTCGTTCGTCCTAACAGCTCTCGCCAAAGCACACCTCTCAACCCACTCTCCCACCCCAACCCCACCCGCTCGCTCGCTATCAATCGATAACGAAGCCCACGATGGCCACCACCAACAGAGATGTCCGCAACCACTTTCTCTTCGAGATCGCGACTGAGGTTGCCAATCGAGGTATGGCTACTGCTTCTCTTTGACGGGCAGCTTCACATACTAATAATTCACAGTCGGCGGTATCTACTCGGTCCTCAAATCCAAAGCCCCCGTCACCACCGCGGAGTATGGCGACCGCTACACCTTGATCGGTCCGCTGAACAGGCAGTCGGTGAGGACTCCCCAAGCTCCCCAAGCTTCCCAAAAACAATTGTTATGAGAGAATGTAACTAACAGACGACACAGGCTGCCGTCGAGGTCGAGGCGCTGACGCCAACCAACCCCCAGCTCGCTGCCACCATCGCTGCCATGGAGGAGCGTGGCATCAGCATTGTCTATGGACGCTGGCTGATTGAGGGTGCCCCCCGCGTCCTGCTGATCGATACGAAGACCGCATACAAGTTCCTGGACGAGTGGAAGGCGGATCTGTGGAACACGGCGAGCATCCCGTCGCCGCCTGGTGACGATGAGACCAACGAGGCGGTGGTATTTGGATACCTCGTCGCGTGGTTCTTGGGAGAGGTAAGAATAGCTTACTACCCTCTCTTAAGACAAATACTAATATAGCTACAGTTCGTCGCCCACGAGAAGGAAAAGGCCGTCATCGCCCACTTCCACGAATGGCTCTCCGGCGTCGCCCTCCCCCTCTGCAAAAAGCGCCGCATCGACGTAACGACCATCTTCACCACCCACGCCACTCTCCTCGGCCGCTACCTCTGCGCCGGCTCTGTCGACTTCTACAACAACCTGCAGTACTTCGACGTCGACGCCGAGGCGGGAAAGCGCGGCATCTACCACCGCTACTGCATTGAGCGCGCCGCTACGCACTCCTGCGACGTCTTCACGACCGTCTCCCACATCACCGCCTACGAGAGCGAGCACCTCCTCAAGCGCAAGCCGGACGGCGTGCTGCCCAATGGTCTCAACGTCACGAAGTTCAGCGCTATGCACGAGTTCCAGAACCTGCATCAGCAGTCTAAGGAGAAGATCCATGATTTCGTGCGGGGCCATTTCTATGGGCACAATGACTTCGACCCGGATAACACGTTGTATTTCTTCACTGCGGGACGCTACGAGTACAGGAATAAGGGATGCGACATGTTCATCGAGTCTCTCGCGCGCCTGAACCACCGCCTCAAAGCCTCCGGTTCCAAAATGACAGTCGTGGCATTCATCATCATGCCCGCGCAAACCCAGTCCCTCACCGTCGAAGCCCTCAAGGGCCAAGCAGTCATCAAATCCCTCCGCGACACCGTCGACGTCATCGAGCGCGGCGTCGGCAAGCGCATCTTCGAGCGCGCCCTGAAGTGGCACGATGGCGACCCAATGCCCGACTCTAAAGATCTCATCACGGCACAAGATCGCATCCTCCTCCGTCGCAGGTTGTTCGCTATGAAGCGCCATGGTCTCCCGCCGATCGTCACGCACAACATGGCGAATGATGCGGAGGATCCGATTCTCAACCAGATCCGCCGCGTGCAGCTTTTCAACCACCCCTCTGACCGCGTCAAGATCGTGTTTCACCCCGAGTTCTTGAACTCCGCTAACCCGGTCCTGCCGCTCGACTACGACGAGTTCGTGCGCGGTACGCATCTCGGTGTCTTCCCATCCTACTACGAGCCGTGGGGCTACACACCCGCGGAATGCACGGTCATGGGCGTCCCATCCATCACGACCAACCTCTCGGGCTTCGGCTGCTACATGGAGGAGCTCATCGAGAACTCCACCGACTACGGAATCTACATCGTCGACCGCCGCACCAAGGGGGTCGACGACTCCGTCAACCAACTCACGCACTTCATGGCCGAATTCGCGGCTAAATCCCGTCGTCAGCGCATCAACCAGCGGAATCGCACCGAGCGCCTCAGCGATCTGCTGGATTGGAAGAGGATGGGCATGGAGTATGTGAAGGCGCGCCAGCTGGCGTTGAGGAGAGCGTATCCGGCGAGCTTTGAGGGCGAGGAGGGCGGGGAGGATGTCTTTGCGGGGAGTGATGTTAAGATCTCGAGACCGTTTAGTGTGCCCGGATCTCCGAGGGATAGGTCGGGGGTGATGACGCCGGGGGATTTTGGGAGTTTGCAGGAGGGGAGGGAGGGGTTGAGTACGGAGGATTATATTGCGTGGAAGCTGCCGTGAGTTTTTGTCCCTTTCTCCTTTCTACCCTTTACTGTTGTTAGAGAGGGGTGCGTGAGATGGGTGGGAGCAGTATACTGACATGATAATAGAGAAGAGGAAGACCCAGATGAGTACCCCTTCCCCCTCACTCTCCGCACCCGCCGCCCATCGGGAAGCGCACTCGATCCTATGAGCGGCGGCCCCACTAGCCCTGCGGAGCTGGGGAAGGCTACGAATGCGGGTGCGAATGGGGAGGGGAAGGCTAAGGCGGAGGCGACGACGGCGGCGAAGGCGTAGATGGCGGCGTTGTCGTTGTCTTGGCGTAGTTGTCGTCATCGTCGTCTTGGCTTGAATGAGAAAGGCTTGTTATTGCCTTACTATCTACCTGGGTGTGAGAAAGGGGGGGGGTTGTTTTGGTACGAGAATGGGAGTGTGGACATAATGCTGTGGATGGGGAGGAGGAAATTTCGAAAAAATATGTTTTGCATGAGAGGCCGCGGGGGAGTGCATGGTTGAGCGTGTTGGAGGAAGGGGAGGGAAGGAAGGGGGGGATGGGCATAGTCGTTGTGCGCGCGTTGAGCTTTTGAACTGGCCGGGGAGGAAATATTTTTTGTATAAACATGGAAGACGCATTTTATAGCATTGCTTGCATCGCATGCATCGGTACTGTCTTTTATCGCATCTATCGCCCTGTCTGTCATCCTGTCGTCCTGTGTGTCTTCTGTGGAGTGATAGTGAGCTGGGTGATAAATGTTGTAAATGTTGTAAAGGGTGAGAGTATGAGAACCGTGTGGCTGAAGGTGTGGCTGGTGACGGGTGCCACCCGCGATCGATGGTGGTGACCCCTGTCACCCAACCAGCGAGCTACCCCAGACAAAAGTCGCGGCGGCCGGCCAGCGGCGGCGGCGATTAGATCGCGCGATGTGGCTCTAAGAAATATCGCGGTATCACTCGCTGTGGTTGAACAGCACAACACGACAAGCCCACCCACGCCCTCTCCCTGGCACTCTTCTTTCCTCATCCTCTCAATTACCTCTCTCTTTCTCTTAGGGCTGGAAACTTCATCTTTTCTTTACCACCGCACAATCTCAACCACAACCACAACCACAACCACAAGCTCAATTTACACACGCCCCGATTTACCAGCACAGGTGCACTTGCGCCGCACCACACCACACCACACCACACCACACCTTGGATTTCTGACGCTGAAGGGAAAAGGAGGGAAAGATGCATACCTCCATAACGCGCGCGCAGAACGCGTTTGGGTTCTTCACGACGGTGGCGTTTGTCGTTGCGCTCTTCGTGGCGGGGAGTGATTACCTCGTTGCGCGGACGCCGGGGGCGGAGGTTAAGGTTGGGAGTGGAGGGGTTACGGTGTACGTTTCTCCCTTAGTTTTCTGTTGCTCTATTTCTGGCTCTGGGTTCCTCGCTGGGTTGCCCGGGGGAAGGGTGAAAGCGGTGTCTTTTAATTGACGAAGAAGAGCTGGCTAATGTGTATGTGACAATAGCACGAAAGGACGACCGCACTACTACAGCACCAAGAAAGAAGAACACGCCAGCATCCGCTTTGATCTCAACGCCGACCTGTCGAGCTTGTTTACCTGGAACACGAAACAAGTATTCGTCTACGTGACAGCGGCGTGGAACGAGACCGCAGGCAGCGCGGAGGCAGCACCGAACGAGGCGGTCATCTGGGATACGATCATCACCAGCCCTAGCGCGGACCACTTGGCGAATCTGCCGAAGGTGGCGAAGCGGAAGCTGGTGGAGAGTGGGAGGGGGAAGAGCGTTGATAGTGGGCGGTATGTTTGATTCCATTCCTCTCATTTCCCATTTCTTTGCCTGTTTACACGTCGGTGTCGCGGAGGGAGTCTGGTGTTAATCGATCAACGGCGCGTGCGTTGGGTGAACAAGTGCGGGGACAACAGAGAGAGAAAGGAGTACATGATTGGAAGCTAATCCATTCACAGCGGCATTATTAAGTTGCGCAACCAAAAACCAAAATACCAAATCACCGCCCCCACCGGCAAGGTCGCGCAAGCCCGCGGCGTCACGCTCCGTGTGAGATACAATGTGCAGCCGTGGGTTGGTGCGCTGGCGTGGGATACGGAGGGGGAGGTTGGGCTATGGAAGCCGATGAAAGGGGGGGAGAGTAAGAGGTTCGATTTACCGGCTGTGAGGGAGAAGGGGGGGAAGAAGGTTTAGGTTGTGGTGAGTGGGAAGCTGGGGGGAGTTGGGGAGTTGTAAAGGGGAGGGGGGGGGGTTTGGGTGGGGGGTGTAGGATTTAAACGGATAGGGAAAGTAATTTCATGCGATTTTTATGATGGGGGGTGTAGTTATTGTGCGTGACTACTGGCTGACTACTCTACACCACCTAATCCCAATCACTATCATCATCCTCTCCATCCTCCTCATCATCCCCCTCCTCCCCCTCACTCTCACTCTCACTCTCCCCCCCCCTCTTCCTCCTCCACCCACTCGGTCCCACCGCCCCCGCATCACGTAAATCATTAAACAGACTCGCCTCCGCCATATCCTCATCCTCCGTCTCCCAGGCCGTTTCGTCATCGATCTCGATTCCGCGCCACTCATCCACGGCGTCTTCGAGATCGGTTGAGTAGTCTGTGGTGTCGGATTCAACCTCGGGCAGCTCTCTGCCTTTTCCTTTTCCTTTGTCTAGTCTGGGTCGCTGGTTTTCTTTATCGTCTTCATCGCCTTCTTCTCCCATCTCCGTATCCCCGCCCCCAAATCCATGCTCCGCGCGTTCTTTCCTCAACCTCGCTCTCTCGGCCTTTCTCTCCGCGCTCTCCTTCTTCCGTTCTGCTCTAAGCCTCGCTCCAATCGCTCTCTCCTCGTCCTCGGAGTCGCTCATATACATTTCCTCATCACTCGGTTTGATATCCCTCCCCGTAACTGGGTCCACATGGCCCCATAACATCATGTAAAGGAGATGATCATCCAGCCTCAACCTTCTCCTCACCGACTCCCTCATCACCAATTCATCGATACGAAACAGATGGATCTTCCCCTCTCCCCAGCCCTCAAGATGCAATTTCCCGATCTCCGCGGGAGAGACTCCGAAGATAGACATCCCCGAGTTCTCAGGCTTGACTTCATAGCAGTATCGTACTGCGGCGCGCAATACCTCAACTGCATTCGTAAACCCCTTTCGCATCAATAATCTCCATAATGGAGAAAGTCCGCGCTGTCCCAACATAACCCTCACAAGCCCATCATCCCCAACCCCCGTCATAGGCTCATTAAGCCTCATCCCCAGCTTCAGCACCCACGCTTGCGCATTCCAACAATCCACATCAGTCCACCACGTCTCATTATGGACTAAACAAATCCGCCCCGCCGTCGTGGCAACATCCATCACCACCCACGTCTTCAACAGCGTCTCCCTCGTTGACTTCGGTAATCGATGTCCCTCCCTAGCTAAGCAGGCGAGGATATCCCTAACGCACCTCTCTCGGTGGACTACCATTGCCAGCCAGCGGAAACTGGGAACCTGACGAACTAACGCCCAGTTGGTGGGCTCGCGGCGACCGAGGGGGTCGGGGATGCAGAGCGTGGAGTACATACCGTGTCTGCAGATGCGGGAGGCGAGGGGGGCGAAGGCGCGCGCGCAGGTCTTGAGGGCGTGCGTGAGGTGCGTGTTGAGGGTTGTGTGGAAGAGGCGGGAGGTGGAGTAGAGGGTTAGGAGGGAGGAGGGGGGGAGGTGGGCGCAGAGCTCGAAGTAGAGTTCGGGGTGGGAGGCGAGGACTTCGAAGGGGGAGTGGGTGGAGGGGGTGAGGCGGGGTTTCTTGGTGAGGAGGGGGGAGGTTGGTGTTGCTGTTGCTGTTGCTGTTTGTTCGAAGGAGGGTGTGGGCGAGGGGGAGCGCGCGCGCTTGAGACTTTGGGTTAGTTGGGAGGTGGTGGGGAGGATGCCGAGGGGTGTGAGGGGGTTGGTTGTTATACTTGTGAAGGAGGGGACAGTGGCGGGGGCTGGGAAAGCAGTGCTTGTTGAGGGCCCGGCGAAGGCGGCGGCGCGGGGGTCGGCAGGGTCTTGGTAGCCCGTTGGATCGTCCTCCCAGTCTGAGTCCTCGTCGTCGTCGCCGTTGGCGTTTGGGATTTCTTCCATCTCGGGGAAGTCGTCGTCGTCGTCGGTATCGGGCATGGCGGCGTCGCGCGCGCGGTTGGAGTTCATGAGGGCTTTTATGGCGGCGTTTTTGGGGAGCTTGGGAGGAGGTACGGGATTGTCGTTCTCGTCGACGTAGTCGTATTCGAAGTCTGAGTCTTCGCTGTAGTCCTCGTCTGAGTTGCCGAAGTCGAGGCCCTCGGCGGAGGGATCCATGTCCATGTCCATGTCTTCATCTTCGCTCTCATCATCAGGCTGCGCGGAGACGCCTTGGATGTTGAGCCCGCCGAACCCTTCGACTGGGTTAGGGGGGTTTTGGGGACCCTGCGGCGGGGGGTTCGGGGTTCCAATGACCAAATGTGGTAGAGCCCAGTGGTTCACATGGGCAAATTCGCCTACGGAAGGGGGTTGAGGGTTCTGGGCCAGGTTGTTCGCTGGAAGGGCGTTGACGACGGGTATGGGTGGTGGAGGAGGTGGGCCGAAGAAGACTGGAGCTGGGAAGGTGGGTGGTGATTCAAATTCCGGAGATTCTTCATATTCGTATGAAGGCGAGATAGATATGTTCTCGCTCTCCAAGGTTGGACCAGCTTGCCCAAAGGGGGTTTGAGAAGGACCTGGAGTCGAAGCAAAGGTGGCTGATGCTGGTATGGAGGGTGTCTCTAGGTATGAGGGGGGAGCAGGTATGTTCCCGCCCTGGAAATCTTGGCTATATTGCCCGAAAATAGATGGAGCTGTGGCTGCATGGTTGTTATGAAAGACGTGGCTCGGTGGAGGAGATGGTCCAAAGAAGACGGGGCCAGGAGCTGTATTGTGGTTCAGATTTGTGTTTGAATTTGTATTCGTGAATCCTTGATTAGTTGAGGACGGACTGTCTGTATCTTCAATAGGATCAGTGAAGCCGAAGAAGTCTGTATTGTTGTTCTCGTTCGAAGACATCGTAGGTGTTCTGTAAATCTCTCTCCTCTTGAAATATAATAGTCCAAGTGTAGTATCCTTCAGATCGAGATCTGTAAACTAGTGTGCTTGTGAAAGCAAGGAAGCAAGTTGTGTTGTGTGGATATCAAGTAGTTTGACGAAGGTGAAATTATAGAAATACCTTATATTGCCAAACACAACAGTGAATTGGCCAACTTGGGAAAATCCTTTCATAGAACAGTAGTAACATAAGCTACCTTCCCTCTTCCTCTTTATCTACCTTTCGTATCCCCTATCTTATAATTTCAAGACTCGCACTGCCCTTTCACAACTCATCCATATGACACCATCCATCAATTATTCAACAACTCATCACAAGGCATACATTCGTCGGTTATTTAACAACACCATGGGCAAATATTTGATGCAGCTGTGGAGGTGACCACTGTAGGTCTCCACGTTTTCGTCGTAACTGGGATATTTATTGGCCGCTGGAACACAGACACCTAGTCATTCATAAAAGGGAAAACACCTCACTGGAGATCAATAGAAATCACAATCACAAGATCGCAAGAACAGAATAATGAAAGTGCCGTAGCAGCAGCATAGACTTCCGTCGAAAGTAAACCAGCACAAAACCTCATTGTGCATCGCACGTATCTGTATACGCTAGTCCAGTGGCATGCTATGCAAATAAACTCCTTAAACTCATTTTGTCCCGTGATATTCACTTGGATATCTCCCATTGGTGACTGTCATCTCCATACATTCATACATAATTCTTTCTCCTTTAGTGGCTCGCACTTAGCGCTCGACTTCATCGACTGGCACATCTTCCAGGTCCTTGCCAACAATAGCTTCTGAAACTTTCCAGATCTGGATCAAGTTGTCTTCCGCAGCGCTGCAGACAACCCACGGCTCGTTCTGGTTCCATGAGAAGTCGGCAAGATGGTTGGTGTGTCCACCGTGCATGAATAGACTATATTGTGTTAGTACGTTGATGCCACGTGATTTAAAGGGGGTAATATGTCAGGGTTCAACTTACAGCTCCGGCACGCCGTCCTCAATATCATCTGGCAGCTGCTCCTCCCCAACACGGCTCAGATCCCAGAAAATCACACGACGATCGTAACTGCCACTGCCGAGAATGGCTTCCTCGAATGGATGCCAAGCCAAAGATGTGACTTGGTCGTTGTGGCCCTCCAGGGAGTGGATCATGCTGTTCAAGTTGCGGAGATCCCAGATGCCGATCGTCTTATCAGACGAACCAGTAGCAACAATGTGGTCAGAACCAGGGGCAAAGGCGATCGCGTTGATGGCGTCAGTGTGGCCGGTGCCTTGGAGTGAGGATCTTGTGGTATCCGATTCACGGGTATCCAGGATCTGGAGAGTCAGATCGTCCGAGACCGTTCCGATTATGGCCTTGTGGATGGGGTGGTATTGAACATCATTAACGATAGCTGCGTGGTGAGTGTAGGTCCTTGAGGGCTTAACAATGTTGCTGGTCGCTGTGACGGATTTCAGATCCCTAGATAGTCAGATAGTGTACAGCTGAAGCAGAAAGTCTTCTTACCATAACCTGACAGTTTTATCTTCGCTACCAGTCGCCAACTGCCCCTTCTCATGGGGGTTCCAGCACAGGCCAAAGCCTTCTTTGGTGTGGCCCCTCAGCTCCGCCTGGGGTGTCACAGTGCCGGTTGGCAGGCTGCTGTGCTTAGTTCGGTCAAAAACCAATACCTTGCCGTCGATGCACATCGTTGCAATAATATTTGGGTTTTGAGGCTGGTATCTCGCTTTATTGACCTCTCCAGGGTGGTCGATCTTCTGCTCGATCGTCATCTTGATGGTAGGCGACTCGCCAGACGATGAGTTCCCATATCCTCCAATCTCTCCCTTCTCGTCGTCATAGTCACGCTCGTTCGGGGTGATATTCTTTGGGAGCTCGACATTGGCGATTTGTAGGTAGTTTGTCGCATCGTTTGATGTGTGAGTGCCGATGAGCAGGCGGTGGGTAGTGTAGTTCTTGTCAGGGAGTCTGAATGGTTAGAAGGTATTGAAAAATCGGTGGAGGAGAGAGACAAACGATTTGACGTCTGGGAACCATTGAGTTGTCAACGTCGGCCATTCCAGGGCGGTGCTAATCACTTTTAGTTACGGTCTTATAATGGGACTGCTTCAGTCGCATACCTTAGGATCATATCATATAAAAATGGGCTGTTTTTCTTCCATGTTTTATATTCTTTTGCGCATGTCAGCAAGGCAATGCTCCATCATCACCTTGGGTGCCGTTTACCTTCGTTGATAATCTTGGCCTCGGCATCTGCGTCCTGGACGTCTCTCTCGGCGACTATAACATGGGTAAGCTGGTGTTACTTTCATTGCCCACATTTCACTTGAATCCCACCAGGTAGGTCCTCGTTGTCATAGAAAGGCAGGGTTTGCGATTGACTTACTGTCCATCTCGTCCTTCACATCTGCTGCGGCTGCGGGCGCCATGATTATCGCACTCTGCGATTGAGGTTAAAAGGAATAAAATAACCGCAATGAAGAGTGAAGTGTGGTAAGGGTATGGCAGTCCCCAGTATCACAGAGGGGTAGTTGCAATGGATTCTTTGTTACAAAGAGCTTCGGTGGAGGTTGACGCGATTTTGGGGTGAAGCGCGTCTAAAGTGGCCCATGCTGTGCGGTCGCAGGCGCGGGTTTGGGTAGTGGCAACCTTAAAGTCCCTCCAAGGATTATCAGCCTATCGCGAGGCTAACCTGAAGGGGGGCTCAGCCTGACGAACTCAAACGTCAAGACCCAGAGTCACAACGATCAATGCCAGAGTCACAGGCTTCCTCCAGACAACCTCTTACTTGTCATATCTTCACATACGCAGTCATTATATTCGACTTTTCGGTTTCTCTAGGAGTTGCAGGCTTTTGATCGTTTTATATAACAGTCCTTACATCTGTTATCGCCTCTTTTAGCGCAGTCTACGCTCAAATTCGATTTCAGATCACAACCACTACACGCCTCGCCAGGTCGATATAACTGCAGCACTTATAGAAGGGCTATACAGCGACCGCTGCGATGGGTGTTCCAAAGTTCTTCCGCTGGATGAGCGAGAGGTACCCAGCTATCTCTCAGCTCATCGCGGAAAACCGCATTCCAGAATTCGATAATCTCTATGTATGAACCTTGCCTGCCGCGCGCAGGACTACAATGCCATGTTTGTGTCATATACTAATGCTCTATTAGCTGGATATGAACGGTATTATCCATAATTGCACCCACAAGGACTCCGACGATGCGACATTCCGTATGACAGAGGAGCAGATGTTCATTGCGATATTTAACTACATCGAGCATCTTTTTGGGAAGATCAAGCCGCACAAGCTCTTCTTCATGGCCATTGATGGGGTTGCTCCCAGAGCCAAGATGAACCAGCAGCGCGCACGACGATTCCGCACAGCTCTCGATGTTGAAAATGCTCGAGAAAAGGCGATTCGTGAGGGGAAGGAGATGCCAAAAGAGGAGGCATTCGACAGCAACTGCATTACGCCAGGGACAGCGTTCATGGCGAAGCTGTCGGAGCAGCTGAAATACTTCATCAACAAGAAGGTGTCGGAAGATACCGACTGGCAGGGTGTAGAGATTGTTCTCTCTGGCCATGAAGTTCCGGGAGAGGGAGAGCACAAGATTATGGAGTACATCCGCCTGTCGAAAGCACAACCGGATTACGACCATAATGTCCGTCATTGCCTGTACGGTTTAGACGCAGATCTTATTATGCTGGGTCTGTTAAGTCACGATCCTCATTTCTGTCTTCTTCGAGAAGAAGTTACTTTTGGGCGACAGAGCAAGGCGAAGTCGAAGGAGCTAGAGCACCAAAATTTCTACCTTATGCACTTATGCATTGTACGAGAATACTTGGAGATCGAGTTCCAGGAATTAAAAGAGCCTGGCATTATGGGTTTCGAGTTCGACTTGGAACGGGTCATTGACGACTTTATTTTGATGGCGTTCTTCGTTGGAAACGATTTCTTGCCCAATTTACCCAATCTTCATATTAACGAAGGAGCGTTGGCGCTGATGTTCAAGATCTACAAGTCTGTTTTACCAAAGGCAGGCGGATACCTTAATGAGGGCGGAGTTATCAACATGCCGCGGTTAGCGATTTTACTGGAAGAGCTCTCTCATGTGGAGTACCGTTTCTTCGAGTCTGAGAACTCGGATGCGAAATGGTTCAAGGGCAAGCAAATGGCAAAGGTGGATGTCATGGAGAAGGGCAGCAAGCGCAAGGGCAAGGTGGTGATGACGTCGGCGCAAAAGGATGTCTGGAAATTGGTTAAGATCTTTGTCAATAACCGATCGCCAGAGCCACTTGACCTGCCTTCTAGCCTTCCCGCCAAGGACAGGAAGTTTGTTGAGGATCTGGCAGATAGCCTTCACTTAGATTGGAAGACAGTCGAGGATGAGAATGGCGATCGCCACCTACAAATTTCCTTCCCTGCGAAGTTGGAGCAAGATGATGACGAGGAGGAAGAGCAGGATGAAGAGTCCCAGCTTGCAATCCTACGGGTTGTCAAGCAGTACGATAACGCAAATATCGTTGACGTGAGCGCCGAAAAGGCACAGGCTGAGATGGATAAGAAGTACGAGGAGAAGTTCCAGGAGTGGAAAGATAAGTACTACGACGGGAAATTCGAATGGAAACGCGATGACGAGACGGAACTGACAAAGCTCGCCGAGAACTACGTCCAGGGGCTGCAGTGGGTTCTGTATTACTACTACCAGGGCGTCGTATCATGGCCTTGGTATTACGCTTACCATTATTCGCCAATGATTTCAGGTATGTCGTTTTCCATGCCTCAAATATCTGCAATGCTAACCAGCTTTTAGATGTTGTCAAGGGTCTGAAGGCGGATATCAACTTCAAGCTTGGCCAACCGTTCCACCCATACGAACAGTTGATGGGAGTCCTGCCTGACCGCAGTAAGAAGATTGTACCAACAGTGTACCATGAGTTGATGACGGATCCGAAGTCGCCCATTATTGATTTCTACCCTCGAGATTTCGAGCTAGATATGAACGGCAAGAAGATGGAATGGGAGGCGGTTGTAAAGATTCCTTTCATCGATGAGAAGCGACTACTATCGGCTATGGCGCCGAAAAACGAGCTTCTAAGCGATGATGAGAAGGCTCGTAATGAGTTTGGCGTTTCATTGAAGTTTACGTACGCTCCAGATTTGGATTTCACTTATCCATCGTCCTTGGTGGGAATCTTCCCAGATATCCCGCATTGCCACTGCGTTGAAAACATTTTTGATCTACCCACAATTGAGGGGTTAGAATACTTTGTTGGTCTCATGGGAGACGTTAAACTTGGGGAGGATGCCTTGGCAGGCTTCCCTAGTTTGGCTACGTTGCCGTACAATGCTGCCCTGGGCTTCCACGGAGTGAACGTCTTCCAACAAGACAGCCGCAACGAGAGCTCAATTGTCACATTGACGGATACTGAGGCGAGGACAAAGGTCGAGAACGCCAAGGCAAGGCTTGGTCAAAAGGTGCATGTTGGATACCCATTCCTTCAAGAGGCCAAGGTCATCCGTGTTTCCGATGAGCTGTTTAATTACACTCTCCCAACAGATGGCTCGGCTCATGTTGTTGCTACGCCTCACGGCCCTCGCGAAATCGAGGACTTCCGCAGGAAGGCGGAGAGAATCGAGAATGTATATAGCAAACGTCTCGGTATCATCATCGGGCCAGTTGAGTCTCTGACTCACGTCGACATGTTGAAGGGCATGAAGAAGACCGATGCCGGCGCTACGGTCAAAGAATACGCCTATATCGCCGGAGTTGAGACTGACTATGCCTCACAAGTCGTGGTCGATGAAGTGGCCAGCGAGGATCAGCGCTTTATTGAGAAGGCAGCCTTACCCATCGAGGAAGAATTTCCTATTGGGTCTAGAGCCTTCTTCCTTGGAGAGTTCAACTACGGGCGCCCACTCGAGATCATTAAGCACAACGAAAACAAGGCCGAGATCTGGCTGTCGACTGTCCAAGGTCGTGAGCCAGAGGTTGGCCGTGAGGTCGTTGCCAGGTCTGAGAGGACGACGCCGTACATGCCGTCATATGCTGTGGCGAAGCGCTTACAACTTCACCCGCTGGTTCTTAGCAAATTGACCTCTTCTTTCACAGTCAATGTGAATGGATTGAGAGTCAACCTAGGCCTTAACCTGAAATTCGAGGGCAAGAAGCTCAAGGTTCTGGGCTATTCCCGTCGTGGAGAAACTGGTTGGGAGTTCAGCGACAAAGCTGTTGATCTAATTTCGCAGTATATGATCAGGTTCCCGGAGTTCATTGCTGGCATCCAACGCAAGCCTCAAGGCAATGAGTACGACGCCGCGGATTTCTACACCGCTGATTCTGCTAAGGCGAAGTTTGCTGAGATTACCGCTTGGCTGAAGACAATTGAGTCGAAGAACTTTGATAAGGTTCCTATCGATGCTCAACAACTCGACTCTGACACTGTCAAGGCAATCGAGGCTTCAGTCGATGCCATGATTCAGAGCAATCCAGGACCGGTTGGCAAGAAACTAAAGGGCGTTCCGCGGAACGCGCTCATGAGGCCAGCTGACGCAGAGCACCGCCTTGGCAACCAAAAGTTCGGCCTTGGTGACCGCATCGTCTATGTCCAAGACTCCGGACGTGTCCCAATCGCCACTCGCGGAACCGTGGTGGGCATCAGCCGCACCGCGCGCACAACTCTCGTCGACATTGTTTTCGACCACACTTTCATCAGTGGAACGACCCTCGATGGTCGCTGCGACCCATTCCGTGGTTCTACCGTCCCCATCACCTCAGTGCTGAACTTGTCGCACAAGCAAGTCATCGCTGGCTCTAAGGCAGCAGTCGAGAAGCGTCCCGCTCCTATCTCGCAGCCACTGACCGCCAATGGCGGATACGGAGCGCCAACCGGGCCCGGTGGCCGTGGACAGTATCGCGAGGCCGGCGCCCCGCCACCTCTTCGCGGCTCATACCGTGGTGCTGCGGCGGGCCAGGGCAACAACTTCGGTCGCGGACGAGGCCGTGGTGGACTAGGATTCGACAATGCCCCTGCTACACACTCTGGCATGGCTATTCGCGGACCTAACGGTGCTGGGGTCCAGACCAATGGGCAAAACTTTGCGCCGAGAGGCCGAGGTGGTTTGGATGGTGCGAGGGGAGGTAGAGGGGGAGCGCCGCAGTCGTATAACTCTATGCCACCCCCGGCTAGCCTGGACTCTGCTGCCCGTGGCAGGGGACGCGGAGGAAGAGGACGAGGAGGTAACAGAGGACGCGGAGGCCCTGCTCCGACGCCGACGCAGTAAAAAAGCATTGTAGGCATTTGAGATGCTGGGTTATAGGGGGGTTTGTTTGTATAGGCTTGACGATGGTATGAGCACTTCACGATGTCGGATGAGTACCACGAAAAGCATCTAGTGTAGCATAGCCGGAGGAGGCAGTCGTTGGTTTTTGATGTTTTTAAAAAGGAGTATAAACGCAATAAAAAAAAGAAAACTGTTTTATAACAAATATGTAACTATAATGCCCGCATAGCGCCGTCGATTTGAGTTCTATAAATTGCAGCCCCCTCTCCGAATGAGCTGAGCTGCCTTCTAATCTACTCTCCTTCGCCCTTCTTCGTCGCAATAGTCGAGAACTCCAACAAAATAATTCTAGAAACCGCCTTATAGCTCCTTTGTCATGATATCATCCGTCTGCACAATCTCCCCAATAGTAAAGTCATGGTGGCCCACCCTCCTATACCCCAACTTCTCATACATCCCCTGAGCGTTGTTGTTCTCCTCCCAAACTCCAAGCCAAATATGCTTAAACCCCTCACCCCTCGCAATTTCTTCTAGCTTATTGGCAAGCAACCTCCCGACTCCCTTCCCATGGTGATTGGGATCCACATATATCCTTTGGAGCTCTACCGTGCTCTCGAGGTGGGAAAGACATGGTTCTGTGCTGCCACGGGTTAAGAGGGCGAAACCGAGAATGGCGCCGTCTTGATTTGATGCAACGACCATGTCCTTCATGGGGTCTTTGAGGTCCTTTTCAGTTGCTGATATGCTGTAGGAATCTTCTAGGAAGGATTGAAGCTCTTTTGCTGGAACGGAGTGGCCGAAGGTAACAGTGAAGATATGTGCTCCGAGTTTGGAGACTGTAGCAACATCTTCAGGAGTTGCCTTGCGGATATGGATTGATCGCTGAGCACCGGCTGCCATGTTTGAAATTGGTGTGCAGGTGATATTTAACGCGTCGTTTGGGAGTAAATGAATGTGTTGGGAAAAAATGGAAAGTGATAACAATATAAGATGTTATATATACTTGGGACTCAAAACCTTACCTACCCACACCCGTCCCACAAGGAAAGGATTTATTTTGTTCTATGGGTTCGCCACTATTGTACGCCCTGTACTCTATCTAACCCCAGGAACTAGCTTCATTATATAAAGCTTTTATGGGTCATAGAAAGGATTGGACACATTTTACTTTGCTTCTTCTGACAGGGGTATAGATCCTTCTCGAACCTCTAATATCACTACAAATATGATAAAATTGCAAATACAAGGACCTATAACTGCATATGAAATCCTTGTAGAATCTGTCACAAACAGGATAATGACGTGTTTGGTCAGCGTTGGCATACGTAGCGACTAAGCGAACGCTACAGTCCGTCTGTCCGTCTCCGAACGACACCGTGATCAATTCATGAACAACAATCAACATAGTCTGACTATGATGACTGAGATGCTAACATCTGAATGAGCTGGCTTTACACATTATAATCCCTTTATCGGAAGAGGAAGAATCACCAATAATGAATAAGCTGTCGCTTCACTGCTGGGCTGTGACGATGGAGGTGTTAGGTTCGGATCTGCGTCGGTGTCGGTGAAGGAGGACACAACGACCTCTGAATGAGGAATGCGACAAACAAATGCAGATATGATTTGGTTTATATGCCATTGACCTCAGAACAATTGAGCCTTACCTACCCACCTTAAACACGAACTTCCCTGGACTGGGACGAACACAGCCAGCGATCTCACCCATCAATCCCGCCGTCAATCCGATCCGTCGCAACTTACCCTCGGCACTCCGGATATTCACAACAGCAATAATGCTCGCATACCATGGCGCCCAAAGAGGTTTATTGAGAGGGCACGTCAAGGTTGAGAGGTGGTTGAATGGCAAGGCGGCCAAGTTGTTGATTTGATGGCCTGTGGTTGGCATCTGTCGGATGGGTTCATAGTCACTAACCACACTGCGTCTGATGGCCGTCTCCAGCTTCACATGGAACATCGGCTGGAGGGTATGACGGTCTTATATGGAAGGCTACCGGGGGAATTGCATGCTGGGGGCGCTTCTTGGTTGGATTGGGGTCCCTTTATCTCGATCTAACTGTTCATATCCTGCGACTTGAGCGACCGCCCATTTGACCCCGAGTTCCCGCCGCTCCCACGATCCCAAGTTGTACATTATTTGCAGCTCAGTGGTAATAATTACCATCGCGGCAGTCGGACCAGCCGGTCGCTGAATGAGCACCCACTGTCTGACAGTTTTGGAGTCGTGCCATCGTCTCGGCGGAGTCTCTGCATCTATCACGCCATATTGTCGCTGCCACGAGAATTGATGTACCTCTTTGAGGCAGCGTCTGCTACGGAGAATCCAGGCATGGCAAGATACCGTGCAGTGTTGGACATTCAGGAATCGCCTTGGACAAACGCGACAGCTACACAGCTACAGCTTCTCACCAATGCCAAGTCGTCCACGGTGGTTTTAGAACTGCTCAACGACTCCAGTGGCGTTTTTGGGGGAATAGTTGAGCCCGTGGATTCACAGATCACGTCTGCATGACTTGGAGATTGACGGCCGTAAATTTGTAGATTAGTTAAATGCTTCGTGACTTGTACTACTCATCCCGACGGATTGGGGCTGAGGATTAAGGCTCTCTCTGGCCTGCAGCATCGCTAAAGCAGCAACTATCGACCGGAATTTTGGTGCTGGACACATCAACAATTCGCAAGCTTACACAACTTTTCGACAACTGGACTAACAGTAAGTCTGACTCGCTGGAGGATTCATTCTCGACAACATATCAACATTTCTCTATTTTGTTTCGCTGGGGGGAACTTCAACTTTCAAAGTTGTCATCTCGACACTTATCGCACGCCGAAGCAGCCGCCAGGGCGAATCCAACAGAACTCGGCTAACGCAGAGCCGCGCCGCCGCGCCCGATCTTAGGTAAAACTCATTGACATGACAGAGATGCCTAGTCCACATTTCACCACACGAGATGTTGCAATGAAAAACAGCTGGAGCCACGGTGACGACCGCAGAGATCGAGTAGATCGAGGAGTGACACGCCCACGCAGATCGCCATCACCCACCGGCCGGAGACGCGATATCGAAAGGGAGAGGGGGAGGGACCGCGAGAAGGCAAAGGAAGCTAGCTCTCGCTCCGAACGTAGAGCCAGGAGCAGAGACCAGAGCAGAGACAGGGACCGCAGACGACCAACCTCGAGAGCTAAGCAGGAGGATATTCGAGAACGCAATAAAGGTCGTGAATTACTGGATTCTCGAGGAGCAGGAAAATCAAGGAGAGAAGGTCAACAAGGCTCGTCAGTTGGGAAGCGCGGTTCGAGTCGCAGTCCGTCGAGGGAAAGAGGCCATCGAAAACGTCGGAGAGAGAGTCGAAGTCGCGAAAGGCGCCATTCCACATCCAAATCCGTGTCCCGCATCGAAAGCTCTCGCCACATCGAAAGCGCTCGCCACGAGACATCTCCCAGTCGAGTAAACTGGCCTCGCGATAGGCGTTCATCGATCCAAACGCCTGAGAACGATAAGGGCAAGTCCGCTGCACCAGACAGGGAGGAGCCATCCAGGTCTCCACGCCGAGAGACGGTACCATCTGGCAGACCACTCAGTCCCCCAAGAGAATCCGCCGACAGCCGTAATCGAAGTGTCAGTGATCGTGGTAGCACGCATCGCGAGCGACGCCACCGTCACCGGTCCCCACACCCAAAGTCATCCGATCAAAATCCACGGAGACACCGCTCGGGATCTCGCGATAACAGGTCACCAAGACCAGACAGACACAAGTCATCGGGCTCGACGTCACCCAGGCCTTCGAGAGGTCGCTGGGAATCAGGGACGACATCCTCCAGCCTTTCAAGGCGTGGCAGGCCGTCCCGCGACGAATACCGCCCAGATCAGCAAACTGCATCTGGGCCCAATAGCATCGACGTGGAAGATACAAAGATGAATGGACGTGGTGGATATGCGTATGGACCAGGCTACCATCATCCAAACCAGATGCAAGCGGCTTTCCCGTTGAAACCTCAGTACAACCAAGGTCCTACAAATCAGTATTCACAGTCGCCACAGCACATATCTCCTAATTCATCTTATCACGGATCTCCGCAACAATCACCCTATCCGCCGGCTGGTAGAGGAGGAGGATGGGGTCCTCCTCAAGGACATCAGTATTCTCCACAACAGTAAGCCCACTTTAATCCAACTATTATTATTGAACAGCACTAACAAATCATTGCAGGCAATATCCTCCAAACTACAATCAAGGCTACCCTCAACCGAATGGCCCTCAAGGGCCTCCGCAAGGCAAATACTATCCTCCACAAAACCACTCGCCACAGTATCCCGGACCGGGTATGCAACATCAGCCGCCACCACAACAGAACTACCGTGGCGGACCTCGAGGGGGATTCCGGGGCGGGTTTAGAGGTCGTGGCGGTGGACACTTCCAGAATCTACACTGGAATGCCAGTCAGCAAGGCGCTGGTCGGGGCCAAAACAATAGTTCAGGCGACGTAACTCCTCAGCACGCATCCCCAACGGGGCAGCCTTCCCAAGACTCGATTCCTCAAACGGGGCTCGAGGAGACGAAACAAGTGGAAGACGTGGAGGAGGAGGATCTCTTCCGCCCATCCAAAGACCTGCAGGTCGAAGATACGTCGAAGAAGACTGATGTCGAAGACGAAATGCCTCCACCAGATAGGCCCACACCTACAAGTGCCCAGTCGAACAAGTTTAGCTTTGCTTTCAAGGCATCCCAAAAAGCTGCTCCGGCAACACCGAAGCCCGAAATATCGCAGAAGCTGGACAAAGTACCTGTACGCGGGCCAACCAAGATAGATCCAGCTCACAATGCGTCTCGTCATATCCCCACTGCCCCTGCCTCATCAAGGCGCCATGACTACCGCGACTCTCGTGGCCCTCGCGAGCGAGAAGCTCGTGAGCGAGAAGCTCGTGAACCTCGCGACCACCGCGAACCACGCGATCGGGATCCACGAGATTTCCGAGAACAGCCTTCTAGGGGGTTCCGAGAGCCCCCTCCATCGAGAGAGTACCGTGAACCTCCAGCGACTCGGGAGTATCGCGAGCCACTTCCACCCCAAAAACCACCTGCACCTCGGATGGTAAAGAAGATCATGAAGCGGTTAAAAACAAAACCCATTCTCCCAGACGAGTTCAAAACCTCCGACTCCGTCTACTTCAGGAAACCGGGCAATGAATCTGTCGTAGGTTCTGGGACCTACGGCAAAGTGTTCAAAGCCATCCACGTCTACACAAAGAAGTTGGTTGCTCTGAAGAAGATCCGCATGGAAGGCGAGAGGGATGGCTTCCCGGTGACAGCTGTGCGAGAGATTAAGCTCTTGCAGTCACTGAAGCACGTCAATGTCGTCATGCTCCAAGAGGTTATGGTGGAGAAGAATGATTGCTTCATGGTCTTCGAATATCTCTCCCATGACTTGACTGGCCTGCTTAACCACCCAACGTTCAAACTCAACCCCGCGCAGAAGAAGGACCTTGCAAAGCAGATGTTCGAAGGGCTAGACTACCTCCATCGACGAGGTGTTCTTCATCGAGATATCAAGGCTGCGAATATCCTCGTCAGCAACGAAGGACAACTAAAGCTTGCTGATTTTGGTCTCGCGCGCTTCTATGCTAAACGCCGACAGCTGGACTACACTAACCGTGTTATCACCATCTGGTACCGCTCCCCTGAACTTCTGCTCGGCGAGACACAATACGGACCCGCGGTAGACATCTGGAGCGCCGCCTGCGTGCTGGTCGAAATCTTCACACGCCACGCCATCTTCCCCGGCGACGGTGGCGAGATCAGCCAGCTCGACAAGATCTACGCCATCCTCGGCACGCCGAATTCACGCGACTGGCCGGGCTTGAAGGACATGCAGTGGTTCGAGCTCCTGCGCCCGACTGCCCGCCGGCCAAACGTGTTCGCCGACAAGTACAAGGAAAGAGTTACGCCCGCTGCATACGAACTCCTCGAGGCGATGTTCCAGTACGACCCCGCTAAGCGTCCGACTGCGGGCGATGTGCTGGAGCACCCGTACTTCGCTGTCGAGGAACCGGCACCGCAGCAAGCGATAGAGTAAGTTCTCACCCCACACTTGCCCATACCATGAAACTAACACATCCGAGACTCCAAACTCTTGAAGGTGACTGGCACGAATTCGAATCTAAGGCGCTGAGGAAAGAGAATGAGAAGCGAGACAAAGAAGCGAGGCGGGCAGTCCAGAAGGAAGCCGCGCGGGAGAAGGAGCGCAAGAGGCCTCCTTCTGACAGTGAGGCGATGGAGCGCGACGCGAAGAGGGTGCAGACCATGCCTCCGCCGCCGCTGCCGGAGAAGGAGGCTTTGTGAGGTTGGTGAGAGCATTATATTTGGCGTTGATGCAGACGATAATTTTTGGGCGTGGCTTCGCGTGGGTGTTACATGTTAGGCGAGCTTTACTGTTGGAGCATTATACGAATGAAAGCAAGCATATTGAGTTCTGGTGTTGGAGCATGGGGAGAATGGTGGAGTTGTATTTTTAGCGGAGAAAGGGAAGCGGGTTGGTCGGGGTTGGGGTGCTGTATCATATCACAACTCTTTGCTTGAGATTGCACATAGGCTGGCTATAATTTAAATGTTATTTACGCACGCCCTACTTGTTCCGCGCAGAATAGACAGTTCATGAGGCTAAAATTCAGTCGACACACCAAAGGAGATAAAGTTTATAGATTTACTCGATCGTGTGTGATGAGGAGAACTTGATGGGCTAGAATATATACACCAACGCTTGAGACTAGATACGACGAATAAAGGTAGCATTGGTTCCTTGCTCTCTCGTTACATATATTCATAGCTTTGCTTTAGTCTCACTTTTCCATTCCATTTTCCTAAGCAAGTTTCTTTGAATCTTCCCACTCACCGTCCTGGGTAAAAACTCCAAAGGTACAAATTGGATCTTCCGCGGATACTTATACGGCGCAGCATTCTTTTTGCAGAAATCTTGTAGCTCTTTCCTTAGTGAGTCCTGGTTTACGTCTTTCCATTGATCGATCAGAACTACAAAGGCCTTCACGACCTCCCCTCGGATTGGATCTGGCGAGGATATCACGGCGGATTCAACTACTGATGGGTGCAGTTTCAAGGTCGATTCTACTTCAAAGGGACCTACATAGCCGACCCGTTAGTAATTCTGTTTTTGGGGGGATGGGAGAGTGTATTTCGATAGGGGTAACATACCGATGCGATACCCAGAAGAGTTGATGACATCGTCTGAGCGGCCAACAAACCAGAGGTAGCCATCAGCGTCCCGCCTCGCCTTGTCTCCCGTCAGGTACCAAACCTTCCTCTCTCCATTCTTGGTGAATATTTTTTCTCGCCGGCTAACCGTATTATCATCATTTAAGTATCCATCGAAGATGCCGAAGAATTCGTTTTTGGATGATATATCGTCTATCAGCACTGCCATTTCACCTTCTTCCCCGACCGCAGTTTCCGACCCGTCGATATTTATGATAGAAAGAGGCACTGTAGGCGCTGGCTTCCCCATAGAACCTGGACGAATCGGAAACCCGCTGAAGTTCCCACAGAGGAGAACTGACTCTGTCTGACCGTACCCGTCTCGAATCTCCATGCCGCTGATCGCATTCCATTGTCTGATAACCTCGTCATTTAGGGCTTCTCCGGCGGCTGTGCAATGCGAGAGCGCCATAGGAGGGTGTTCCTTATAGTAGGATTTAGCCTCTTGCAAGACAAGCTGTCGATATGCAAGTGGAGCTGCGCAAAGGGTTGTGATAGGATACCGGTGAAGTATCCTTAGAAGGCGCCGAGGGCTGAATGCCTCACGATCATCATAAACAAAAAGAGTAGCTCCGCAATTCCACGCACTAAAGAATGACCAAGAAGCTTTGCCCCAACCTGTTATAATGTAATAATTAGCTTATGGTTGCACAACCCTGCTATGGTCGAGGAGTCTTGACCTTGCTCTGCGGTATTCCAAAGCACCTTGCCTGGAGCTAGCTGATACCAAGACTTGGCCGTCGTGGTGAGAGCTGGTCTTGTTAGATATTAACACTGCATCTGCTTGTGTAAGGAAACCGACCTAATGGATATGAAACCTGGTTATGGCGCACCATCTTCGGTGGACCAGAGGTTCCCGATGTAAAGTAGAGCAGGGCTGGGGAGTTCCAGTCTCGTCTAACATCTTCCACCGAAGCATCGGCCTCGACAAGTTCTAAAGATGCGTAGAAAGAGTCGGTGCCTGGGTGCGGAACGTCACCTACTTGCAGTACGGTGCGAACAGATGGACACGCATCCCGGACTGCTAGGAACTTGGCAACACTTGCACCGTCACCCACAAATACGCTGGCCTTGCTTTTGACGCAGCGATACTGAATATCTTTTTCGGTCAACAAGGTAGTCGCCGGTGAGATAATTACCCCGCTGCGAATAGCTCCAACGGCGATTTCCCACCTTTTGTAGTCTAGTTAGCCTCGTCAAGTTTCGGAGCTTTAAGAGTGGGATTTCTCACCATGCCGGGACACGTGGGACGATCATAACCATCGTCTCGCCCTCTTTGATGCCTAAGCGCTGTAATAAAACAGAGACCCGATGAGACTGGCGTGAGAAGTATTTAAACGTCAAGGAACGCTTTTGAGACTCGCCTTTTGATACCCAATACATTGCCTCTAAGTCGTCGGGACGGGCCGCCCAATAATCGATAACATCTACCGCAAAATTGAACCGATCCGGTCGCTGGAGTACAGCATCGTAAAAATGTGCCATGGTTAAGAGCTTGGTGGATTTGTAGATATATGGATAGTGTAAAGTAAATAAAGAAGTAAAAGATTGGGGGGGTGGGAGGAGGGGTGATATAAAACTGATACTTGAGAGGTTTATGATTGTGACAAGGAACCTGCAGCTGCGTCCGTGCCTGCTACTGTTACCCCAGATAGTTATTCCCGGGCCGAACGATGCCTACAATGGTGTAGGGTGAAGATAGAGTTGGAGAGAGCTTATTCGCGGGACAATAGTTCGGCAACTTCTCGGACCGGGGTTACAGTTGGTCACTTGGCACAATCGGTATATGGCTCCTTGCTACCTTTGTAGTTTCTTATAATCTGCATAATGGTATATGGTTCCTGACTACCTCCGTCCTTTTATAATCTTATAATCTTATTATCTCGCCTGCGTCCTTTGTACAAAACTAAACACCGTCCACAGAGCCACATTGTAGGCTGAAGTTGCTATGGAGGTGCCTTCATATGATAACGTCAAGGTGGAGATTTTAAGCCATGGCATTGTTGCATTGGTGACATACAATCGCCCGCAATCTGGCAATTCGCTGCATCCCAAAATGCTGGCAGAGCTTGTGGCTGCTCTTAGATGGGTTCACAGCAATCCTACCATTCGCATCATGATCCAGTCTGGCACTGGTGAGTTTTTCAACACCGGGATGGAGCTGGTGGACGGCGATGGTATGTCCTTCGCCCGAGGATCTGATTTCCACGAGCTTAACCGCATCCTGATTCTGTCGGACAAAATACTCATCGCAGCCGTCAATGGGCCTGCTGCGGGCTACGGCGTAAGCAGCCTGGCACTCTATGATCTGGTCTACTCCGTCCCCGATGCCTACTTCTTCACGCCCTTTGTTAAATGGGGCATGGCGGCCGAGGCAGCCTCGAGTTTCTCGTTTCCTAGACTCATGGGACACCAAAAAGCCGCATCGCTCTTCCTGGCAGGAGACCGCATCACAGCGCAGGAAGCTTCACTAAATGGGCTCATTAGCAAGATCCTACCGAGGGAGCAGTTCCTGGCCCAGGTCGTTCAGATCGCCGCGAGAATTGCACAGTCTGCGCCTGCTTCTCTGCGGGCAACGAAGGAGCAGATGCGGCAACTGGTGAGGCAGGAATTGCTTGATGCCAATGACCGCGAATGCGATCTGATTCGCCATGAGAGATACGGCTACGAGGAATACCAGAACGCAGTAAAGCAGTTCCGCGTTGAGCGGCTTGAAAAGCAGGATTTGAAACGCAAAATAACTAAAGGCAGAATTTAATAGATTAAATATAACAATGCATATTATGTCACTAATGATGCCATATATTTAATGGAGCATGCACATTGCCCCCTCCCACAAGACATTTCCCTGGCAGTTCTATACGCGTACAGTAACATCTGCCCCATAAGATCCGCTTTTCCCCGTTCCCCCGCCTTTATCTACCCCACGTCTCCCCGCCCGCCTTTGCCTTAGGAACGTTGTGACCCCATCTTTTAGGTTAAGCCAATGCGCCCTTTCCGCATCCTCTCTTCGCATTGAACTCAAGAATGATATAATCGATCCTCTGCCAAAGGATTATTATATACTTCAATTGGGAAACTGGTCTACCTAGCCTGTTCTGCCAACAGTGCCTAAATTACACTACCTGTGCCCGACATGCAATCCACCTCTGACAGCAACTGGCCCCTGCGAAAACGGGCTCGCATTGCATGTCATTTGTGTCATGACCGAAAAGTACGATGCGACACTGCTCTGGTCGGCATTCCTTGTACCAACTGCCGGCTGGATCACCACATCTGCACTGTACGGACCTCGTCCGGAAGGTCTGTCATTCCATCACTGATCTTTCGTTTTAATAGGTATTCCTTTAGCTGATCTCATATTTTTGTAGACGGCCAAAGAAAAGAATTCAAGCTCTAGGGTTTACTTTTCCGCCTCCTCCTTCAGCAGCCTTGACAACTTCAGCTCCAATAGGTGTCGAAACTTTAACAGAGTTACATCCATGGGAAGCCTATATAGAAGGCGACGACAACATGTTCTTGCCTACATCGCCAAAAAACAACCTTTTTTCCAATAGTCTCTACGGGGAGTATGGCTGCTCTCCCCAGACCGAAGAGCAGAGGTCTCCATTTCGACCATCAACTATTCCACTAAACATAGGGGACTTTTCACCCTTCTCTCAAGAACTAACCTTTAATGCTAGTGTTACGTTTTCTTACTACCCCTTTCTTGAGGTGAAGGAACTGGTAAAGTTAGCCCCAAATGATGTAAGATACTTGGAGTCAAAGGGCTGTTTACACGTTCCTAGTGGCCGTCATCTCGACCAGTTTATACGACATTATTTCCTTCATGTCCATCCTTGCACACCACTCTTAGATGAAGGACAGTTCTGGGACATGTATTCGAACACGCAGGATGATAATAAAGGGACTCATAGGATATCATTGCTACTATTCCAAGCAATGCTCTTTGCTACAGCTACAGTAGGCAACCCTCTCCCCATCCGAACCTAGCCCGGAATTTGCTAACTAAATATAAGTTTGTTCCTTTGAATACAATACGAGCTTGTGGTTTTCACAATTACTATACAGCAAGAGAGATACTTCATGAACGAGCAAGGGTAGGTGCTTTCCATTGATTTGGCTTAAGCACCACACAAACTAAACCATCGTAGCTACTTTACAACTTTCGTACCGAAATTCGATCTGCTCCAATCGCTCAAGCGTCACTTTTGCTATCGCTTCGAAGCACCCCTCATGATCAGAAAATCAATACATCATGGTTGTCTACTGCCATCGAGAATGCTCGAGCCGATAACGCACATCTCTACAATCGCCTCCCTGGTCTGAGCAGCCATCAAATAAGCACCAAGAAACGTCTCTGGTGGTGTTGTGTGCTCCGAGACAGGGTAATTGCTCTGGGGGTTCGACGACCCCTCCAGATCACCCCAGCCCATTTTGATAATAGTCAAGATATGGTCGCAGAGCAAGACTTTTCGGGGGAGATGGAGCAATCCCTTGTCTATGACGCGGAGACGAAACTTCTTCTGGCAAACATATTTATCGTTCAGTGCCACTTTGCTATAGCGGTAACCTCAACTATCATGACATTATATCCTCCGAACGGAGTTATAATCCCAGCATCACCAACTTCAGCTCAAATTTCCGAGCTTCGCATTAAGATGGAGGAGAGCAGGAAGGACCTAGAGAAATGGATGGAAACATTTAAGGGCCGATTAACCCTAGGCTCAGGTAAGAGCGCAGCATTGCACAATTCAGTGACGCTCTTCGCAGACTTGACAAGTATTTATTATTAGTGAGCATTCCATCTATCAAGTCCGGGAACTTTCTAACGTCGCTCTCCAATTAGCACGGCCCAGATTGCACGCTGTCAGCATTCTATGTATCTTCTAACTGAGTGTCAACCCTTGGCAACGGAAGTTACTCAAGAGCTGAAAACGACACAAGCCGAACTCGAACGTGCCATTATCAATGTTACGGGTAAGGTAACTAACCTAGTGACCTTGTGTCTTGTTGGTTACCTTCCTATCAGCCTGTTAGTCACTCTTCATTCTTTGATCTAGCCCTCAAACATGAGAAGATAAATGTACACAAGGCTAACAACAAGGCATCACTAGAGTTGCATACACGGCACTCCCTCTAGCGCTACTATCCCTTGACGTGAGGTTGTCGTCAACGGAGTCAGAAAAGGCGAACCGACAGCAGCGACTCAGTGTATATCAAGAGACCATGAAACAATGTGGCCATCGCTTTGATTTTGTGGGTATTGTTTCTGGTATCATAACCAAGCTTCTACAACAGGTGGACTTCGAAGAGAGTTCCGCCTTTCATTCAATCAATACTGCTTCTTCCAATGCAAGCCTGCCAGTATTAAGAACTCCGTCTGCTTTTCCAAAGAGCTGGACTGAATTTGTCAATACACAACCAAATCTTTACTTTAGGCTCTCTGCTTCCCTAGACTACGCGCTATCCACGGGCAAATACCCGTCTGAAGGCGAACTTCCAGGATGGATCGTTAATCCATCTCGGCCACGAAAGCCAACTCAGTCTATGGAATTCCCGAGCTTGTCTAATTGTGTCTCTACTGTGGTTCCTGGAGATTCTTTCATGCGAGAAAGACCGTGCAACTTATCACAGCAATTCCGTCAAGATAATTCCATGTTCATCTCATCTGACACCTCACGTCGAGGATATAACGATGAAACTGATACTTTTGACAGAGCAACGATTGAACTCTGGGATTCCACGGAGACGGGCTTCCCATCTAACGAATTAAGTGGGATATCCCAGCACATCAGAGAAGATGACAGTGAGAGTCCATTCAGTTCTAATATTGTTTCGGAACTTTTTGATTTACCGGCAATAGGAGGATGAATGAGTCTTCAACTCTACAGTTCTGCTTCTTGCCAAACGAAACACAACAGAGGGATCGGGATATGGTATAGCTCTACACAAAGCCACACAGGGGATGTAGAATATGCATGCGAGGGTGGCGTATTGGCTTTAGGCAGATAAGATAGTTGCATTAAAGGAAGTGCAAGTATATATTCTGTATAATTCTACAATTGATAAACATCATTAAAGACGATGCTATGAAACTACTTTTTATTACTGCCTGTACCTATATATGCTTAATTAGTAACGGCATCATGCTGCTTCTCATGGTTGTGCCAGACACCTCAGAAGACCTTACCTTCCCAAGTGCATTCCCCTAGAATCTAAGCTACTTAGGTCGCCGACGTATTTTCAATTTTAATTTGTAAAATACAGCTTAAAGCACCCCGGATTATGAGGTAGAGCGGTATCCACATAGATCTCGATGTAGTTTTCTATTTCGGTCTAGGACGTGGGGACACATGGAGCTAATCCCGGGAAAAGGGAGGCTTGCCTTGTACCGAACCCGGTCCGAATTCGGTCCCGGCTTGGTATCAGAGCTATACCGCTTACAGCCGCCCTATTGTACCAAGCAAGCTTTAGGGATTATTGAGAGTAGATGTGAGTAGACCATAACATCTTAGTTGACATCATGGCAAATCTCAAGTGCCGTGCAACCCCATGGGGAAGCGCCTTAGTGAACTGTTATTGCGGGGTAGGGATAATAAACCTGCTAGAGGAGAGAAATCGTGGGGAAGAGGTTTGAAGTCTAATAAATAGGGGTTGCCATTTTATAAGATCTGCCTGTCCCATTCTCATTGTGAAGTCTTTTCTTTTCTTATGCTAGAAGAGTGATCATATCATCATCTTATCCCTTATACTTATACGTCCCAAAGCTATATTATAAGTGTTTTCTTCGTTGGCTTGCCAGGCAATCACAAATCCTTACTATTTTACTACGAGCCAACTACAACAATGTCTACTAAAGATCGTCTGGAGAAGGACTTCTCAAACAGCAGAGATGCCGGGCATACTCATGCTGAAATCCAAGATGATACTCTTCGTCGCATCCAGACTGCCGGTAGTTTTGTTATCACTCCTGAGATATTCGAAAAGATGTACCTTACGCCTCCCAACAAGGTCAAAGGAGACCTTCGCTTGAAATTTGCCAATCCTACACCATTGTAAGTCTTCCCTGAACAAACCCAACTAATCCTGCTATATATGCATATCTAACTCTAACACTAGGGGTCTTACTGGCTTTGTAATAGCCCTGACGCCGTTGTGCTGTGCCTTAATGGGCTGGAGAGGCGCAGGAGGAGGCGGCGCTGCCGAAATGTAATTCTCGCCCAAGAACGATTCAATTCCCCGTATATACAAAGTCTACACGCCACTAACAACTATTCTATAACAGAGGGCCATACTATTGGTTTGGGGGTGCCCTTCAGCTCATTGCAGGTGTCCTCGAATTTTTCCTTGGGAACACATTTCCCTTCGTTGTTCTGACCTCCTTCGGTAAGAAATATTCTTATAGTCTACAATCATTCGCCTTGTTTCTCATTCAGCACACCTTTTTAATGTACAATGCTAACATTCTGTTATTATCAAGGCGGGTTCTTCCTCAGTTTTGCGACTACCCTTACACCGTCCTTTAATGCCAGTGCAGCCTATGGAACCAATGTGGAACAATTCCATGCCACCTTCGGATTCTTTCCTTTATTCATGGGTCTCCTATGCGTCTTCTACTTTATCTGCTCCCTCCGCACAAATATTGTCTTCGCCACTATATTTTTCTTCTTGGTCGCCTCTTTGGGTCTTTTGACTGCGGGTCACTGGCAGATAGCTCAAGGAAACGTAGACCTTGCGGCCAACATCAATATTGTGGGTCCCCCTGTCAATTATCACTGTTCAATATATCCTTCGTCTTTAGTGATGGCTAGCTAATTGGTATTTTTTACGATATACAGGCTGCTGGCGCAATTGCCTTTGTTTCCGCACTTGGTGGTTGGTACCTCCTGCTCTCGCAGCTACTCGAAGCTTTAGATTTTCCAATTCAGCTTCCTGTCGGAGATCTCAGTGGATTTATCCAGAGTCGAAGCCAGAGGGTGGCAAAGAAGGATCCTTCTCAATTGGTTTAGAATAGCCTGGAGTATCCGGTGCGGAAACAGCGTCATTTATGCCGACTATATAGCGTTTAAACGAGCTTCACATAGATCGTTGTCTGTGTCTGTGTTTAATGCAATGCAATGGGTGAGGCGTGAAATTATATCAATATAATTTCAACCCTCTTAATTCCACCTTCATATAGAATCTAGTATGGTATAGTACACTCCGTTGCTTGTTCCCCCTTTGACCACCTTCTACGCCATCAACTGGGAAAAAACGCCTCTAAAACGGTTCACTTCCATCACGCTGCAAATGCCTACACTCTTTGCACAATTCCTGCAGTCTCAGTACCATATCTTGACTAAAAAGCGGCGTTAATCCATGGTGACGATCAGCGGGATTAGGTACTCAGGCAATCTTCAGTAAAACTAAACATTAAAAATAGCTCTATACCCTAGATACCCAAAAGGGATCACCACAATGAGCAAAACAGCCGCGATACCGAAATATTCGATAACGGAGGTTGGTCTCCTTCCCCGTCCAGGGCCCACGTGTTCGTCCAATGAAGGACGTGGCCCAGGAGCGCGCCGTTCCGTGGGCATCTGGGGCGGGTGAATGCCAACGGTGGATTCTTCGAGGGATGTGACGTCTATTCTTGAGGAGGCCGCGGTCAAGCTGTCGGCGAGAGTAGTGAGGCTGTAGAAGCTACGACTGTAGTCTTTCCGTTCCGTCCATGGGAGGGTCATCGTCAGGGGGAGGTCTTGAGGGGGCTGCATGGTGGACGCGGTGACGGCAACGGTGGAGTAATGGTGATGCCGATGGTGTGGAGATTATGCTTTCGAGTTTAAGGAGGGAGGAGGATTAGTTTTAAGGAGGAAGTAGCGTTCGTGGATTTGAAAATCTAACTTCCCAGGTGGCATGACGGACGACACGATGGACCCCTTATTAACCCAGTGATTCTGCCAGTGGTATGATGGATAGACGTAGATACCGAGGCCAGATTCGAACAGCACCCCTGAAGTTGAGTTTAGATCTTATTTTCCAACTCGGTGTAAATATAGTTCGACCACCTTTGCTATGGCAAGTGCGACTCTGGGCATCAGCATCGCTCTTTCCTATTGAAGATACTTCACCGAAAATACCGGTGCTACCCAAAGGTTTCAAGTGAGGTCATGGTTATCGATCAAAGATAATATTTGGTCACTTCTGCAGCTGCCAGTGTAAATTAATCAAATAATTTTTCGACATTTGAACGCCACTTGTATACATATACATATTTATACACCATCTCAGCTCCTTACTTCCTTCCCTTTCCCTTCTTCTTCCCGCCCTTGTTATCGCCGGATCGTGCTCCCAACCTCGATCTCTGATATGCCAGGACGATATTCTGGACGCTTCCCATATCGTGCTTGGGCTTCCGCATGTATGTCAGACGTGCTCGTCTCGCTCTCTTCTCCCGTCTTTGCACCACTTCGATTCCCTCTACATTTGGCGAGTAGATCTTATACCACATCTCCACGCCAACTCTCGTAAGCTCGTTGCGGAGGAGAATGCCAGTGTCGACGCCTCGGCGGCGGATGTTGATGCAGACGCCTGCGAATGGATCGCCGTTCTTCTGGCGAACGAGAAGAATATCGCCGACCTTGGCTGCCTCGGGGCTGGTTTTGCTGAAGAGCTGTGTGCGTGCCCCAGTAGGGTCTAGGACGGAAATTTGTTCTGCGTGAAGGTCGCCAATTGGGTTCTTAAAGTTGGCTGCCGGAGAAGGAGGAGGCGGGTATGCCTTTAGCTTTCTGTTGACTACAGAGTATTAGTCGGCTGCAGTGACCATTGTGGCCTCCAATTGATGGAGATATATGACTGTGAGTGAGATTTCACAGAAGGAAAGCTTACCATGGGGCATTCCTGCATCCACAGCTGCTGCCAGCGGAAGACCTCGGTTTAGGTCCGGTTTACGGTATGTTGTCAACGACCTGGCAATCATCTTCTGCCGCCGGGTTTGCCGCAGGAGCGTCTTCAGGCAGCTCAGCGGACGCATTGTCGGTGTAAATAGTGAGGCCATTGTGTTGGCTGGACAAGACGACTTGCCTTTGTCTGAGCTCACTGCGGTTAAGTTCGTCCACCCTTCAAAATGTTCGCGATGCGCTCGACTAATTTAGGCGATACTGCCGATATTTACTCACCGCCCGCCATATAAGTTTATGGCTCCAGACCTTCAATTTCGGTTTAGTTCTGAAAGGTCAGGGATTGCACAATATTTACTTTGTCAACCAACGAATATGTCTGGAAACACGATTAGGAGAGCGCTCCCTCGGTTGGAGCGCACTTCGCAATACGCGGTTGGCCCAGCTTCGGGCCAGCGCCGAACTTTCACCAGCTCACTTCCGCATCAAAAGCATGGTAAGGCCTCACAGCAGGCACACAAGAGTAGAGTAGCTTCTAATAAGACTCACAGGTTTCCCAACTTTCCAACCGACATCATCTCCCGAACTCGATAATATCATCTCTAAATTCCGCAACACTATTTTCCTACCGGCGCATTTGTCGAAACAGCATCGTGATCTCGTCTATGCCTTCAAACATAAAAAAAGCCTAGAGACGATCCCAGTGACGGTAGAAATAGGGGGAGAAGAAATACGTCTAAATCACATAAACAGGACAAAGGATGTACCAAACCAGCGCAAAGCGTTACGAGAGGCGCTAGGATTAATGAAGGAGAAGAAAGATTGGGACAGCTTCCCCCTTCTGCTTGAGGGCCTTCATTCCGCGGGTCGTGTGACAGACTATGTTGTCTTGGAGCTATTTGCAAGAATGGCTTGCGTGGCTGGCCGCCAGGATGTCGTCCTAGAAAGCGCGCGGAGAGTATCCAAGACTGGGTTCCGGATCAACGGACGAGAAATTGCCAAGATAGTGGTGTGGTGGATTCAGTATTCTGCACTGGCAAATGGCTTCAGCCAGGCAGATACCAAGAAGGCACTTTCGATGGCCGAGCAGATCGCTATCCTCATGGAGGACAAGGCACACGCAGGTGGAAGAGTTGCTGACTCTGATGACCCAAGAACAAGCCCGGAGGTTATAGGCTTGCTCCTGGAGCTAAGTGCTCTCAACGCAAAGCATCAAGGGGGTAAAGACGAGAATGGCAGTGTCGAGAAGTACGCCAAGGGTCTTCTGGCTAGCCTACGAGACAAAGAGCTAGAAGGGATGCTTCGAACCGGGAACATCGACCCGGCACGGATACAGGAGGTAGAGAGTAACTCTATGCTGCAAACTGTCGCGCCTATCCTCCTCGGTGTGAGGACAGCGATTTCGGTCCTTGGGGAAAGCTCCGACACTACCAGACAACTCCGCGATCTGGAAACCAAGCTATCTGCCCAAGTTGCGCAGGATGTTGAGACCTTGAAGTCAACTCCAGGCTCAGGGGAGCGATTGGGGCTTTGGGTGTACGAAAAGACTGCCGCGGCAGAGTAAGGTTGACGATTGCATGTCATAACATGGTAGTGTACTGTATATTACAAACTTGTATATTTAGCCTTATGGAAGAACTATGTACTTTTCAAGATGCTTGGGTATAGCGCCCAAGAGCTTCTTCTCCTCAAGCCATTTCTTGGAAAACAGGCGATCGGCGTATCGATATGCGCCGTCAGCCAATATTGTTACAACGGTGTGCCCCTTGCCGAGTTTCTCGGCTACCTCCTTTGCAGCGACGACATTCAAGCTTGAGCTTGCACCGAGATAGAGGCCCTCCTCATCGAGGCACCTGTAAACCATTTCAATGCTCTTCTCGTCGCTAATGTTCAGCGAGCCATCCAACGACTCGATATCAGGGCTCAGGTTGTCTGTGACACGGCCCTGACCGATACCCTCAGTTATACTGGAGCCACTGCGTTCTTTGAGTTGCCCTCCGGACTCAATATACGAGTGTAGAACACTTCCCGGCGGGTCAGCCAAGAAAGACTTGACTTTGCCATTCGAGACAGCCTTTAGGTATGCGGTAGTTCCTGCTAAGGTACCCCCAGTTCCCGTAGAGCAAGTAAATGCGTCAATCTTCCCGCCAGTTTGAGCCCAGATCTCAGGTCCAGTGGTCTCGACGTGGGCGCGCCTGTTTGCGACATTGTCGAATTGGTTCGTCCAAACGGCGTTTTCTAGGCGATCGGCGTGTCTCTTAGCTTGATGGTTGTAGTTCTCCGGGTTGTCGAATGCCACGGCGGGGACTGGGTAGACCTCTGCTCCCAGAAGTCGGAGAAGATCTATCTTCCCTTGAGACTGGGTATTAGGCATGTAGATGACCAACTTATAGCCCTTCGACCGGCACACGTGTGCGAGACCAATGCCCGTGTTTCCGGCGGTTCCCTCGACCACTGTCCCGCCCGGCGCGAGCAATCCCCTCTCTTCGGCATCCTGGACTACGAAGAGTGCAGCTCGGTCCTTGACTGAGCCACCAGGGTTCATAAACTCGGCCTTTCCTAAAATTTCGCAACCGGTCTGCTCAGACAGCTTGTTGAGCCTGATCAGTGGCGTGTTTCCAATTGCTATAGATTGTCAGCTTAAACTGTGGCGTTTCCCCTTCAATTGTAAAATCTTACCTCCAACGAGACCTTTGACAACGCCTTGGGCCTTGGAAACTTGGATCCCATACTGGTTCTTGGCTTCCATCTGTGCAGCTGTCTGCGCCGCATGGCGAACAGACGTAGTGAACCGTCTTACTCCTAGCCTATACATGATTTCTCACGATCTTGACTGTTTTGCCAGTATTGCCGAAGTCGGAAAACTGTCAACAAGACGAGGATCGCACGGCAATCCCCGAGGTTGTTCCTGGTCTGGTGGGTGGAAGGCCGATTAGATTTCAAAGCACGCAATTGACAGGGGTTAGATCTTATCTAATCTACAACACTAACCGCTTCCGGTCAAATGTAAACAGCACCAACCCACCATCAACATATTCTCGTAGCAGCCGTGTAGAAGCTGTAATTACGAGGACTGACGCGTCGAACCCCCAACAATTTGAACTTGATCCTCGCGAGACAAGTACAGCAACTGGCAACTTCGCCGAAACGACGCGAAATATATATATTGAAAACAACCCTCACTGGACCAAAACTTGGTGCAACGCCAAACAGAGAACACCACATACCTGCCACAATGCCCGCCAGAGTAGCGCCAACCAGGTCCGCGAGGACGTCAACAGCAGTGTCTCACAAATCGTCGGCGCAAACCCTCAATTCGACACGGGCATCAACAGCATCGCGTGTATCTGCGCCATATGTGGAGATACCAGAGGATGCCCCAGAGACAGCGTTGCGAACGCAGATATGCGCAATATTCCGCGATGCACAGAAATCAACCACAGGCCACCGCAAGCTGGTGATCAATTTACGAAAGATACAGGAGGCATGTTGCTATGAACCATCAAGCAAGCAGAAACAGACCGGCGCAGAAGATTTCGACGAGGATGAGTTCAACTATGAAGTCACCAGGTGTGTCGTAAGGGTGATGCCTGTGAAAAAGAGCGAGGCTGCAGGCGAAAGAGTTATTCGCTTTATTGGCCTATTTCTGCGCCATGCCAATGATAAGGACAATGAGCTTGTCCCTATGGAGGATGATGATATGGGGGCGTTAGTCGAGACGCCGAGCACTAGGCTGACAGCCCAAGTCATGAAGACAGTGCTCTCGCTTCTTACGGCAAAGGAAAAGTTTGTGAGATTTAGGGCTACCCAACTTATTTCCCACCTGGTCAACTCTCTTGATTCCATGGATGACGACCTTTTCCAACTGTTGCGCCATGGGCTCCTCAAAAGAATCCGTGATAAGGAGGCCATGGTCCGCGTCCAGGCTGTACTCGCTCTTGGCCGGTTAGCTGGAAATGAGGCTGAGGGAGAAATCAACTCAGATGATAGTGATGAGGAGTCCAGGGTAGGGTTGCTCGAGAAGCTGCTCGGTGTGTTACAAAACGACCCAAGCGCCGATGTCCGGCGGTCGCTGCTGGTTAATCTGCCAATTCTTCCTGCCACGCTTCCATACTTGCTAGAGCGGGCGCGAGATCAAGACCCGGCGACAAGGCGAGCTCTGTACTCGCGGCTCCTTCCAGCTCTTGGTGACTTCCGCCATCTTTCTCTTGCTATGCGTGAGAAGCTTCTGCGCTGGGGACTCCGAGACCGTGATGAAAACGTCCGGAAAGCTGCAGGCAAACTCTTCCGCGATAGATGGATTGAGGATTGTGCGGGAATTCCAGAAGAAGCTGCAGCCGATGCCGAGGCACCACCTCCCAACTTTGAGGCTCTCCAAGAGCTGCTAGAGCGCATCGATGTCGTCAACTCAGGAGTCGAGAATGGTGTCGCTCTTGAGGCCATGAAGGGTTTTTGGGAAGGCAGAGTGGATTATCGCGAGGCTGTTGTGTTTGATAACCTATTCTGGGACACTCTGAGCGCTGAGTCCGTATTTATGGCACGAAGCTTTAATGACTATTGCCGGAACGAAGGCAGCAACAAGTTAGAGGCGTTAGTCGAAGAGAAGATGCCCGAAGTGACCAAACTCGCATACTACCTCCAGCGCTATATCAATGTCCTTGTTGAGGCACTGAAGAGGGTTGCTCAGCAATCCCCAGAGGAGGATGAGGAGGAAGAAGACACCGTGGAACAGGAATTCATTGTTGAACAACTCCTCCACATTGCCCATACGCTTGACTACTCCGACGAAGTTGGACGGAGGAAAATGTTTGCTTTACTACGCCAGTCACTTTCTGTGCCAGATCTTCCAGAAGAAGCCACCAAGTTAATCGTTGAGACGCTTCGTGGCATTTGTGCTGGCGACGTGGCTGGAGAGCGAGAGTTTGTCAGTATCGTTCTTGAAGCTGTCGCTGACATTCACGATACTATTATGGACGAACCAGCTGAAGAAGATGTCGATGAGAGCTTTCATTCCGCAAGGTCAGAGGTCAGTGACACGGAAATCAATTCAAAGAAGTCAAAGCCAGAGATGAGTGAGGAAGAACTTCAGGATAAGTCCATTAAGGAGATCATGGTAAACATGAAGTGCTTGCACATCGTTCAGTGCATGTTGCAAAATGTTGAAGGAAATCTTCAGCAGAATGTTGACCTCGTGGCAATGCTGAACAATTTGGTTGTTCCGGCAGTGCGAAGCCATGAAGCTCCGGTTCGCGAACGTGGACTGTTGTGCCTTGGACTCTGTTCTTTGCTAGACAAGGTAATTCTACTCCTGTCCCTATAAGTCTGCAACTTTATCTAACGTAGGAAATTATAGTCATTGGCAGAGGAGAACCTGAACCTCTTCATGCACTTCTTCAGCAAGGGCCATGCAGCCCTGCAGATTACAGCCCTCCAGATTCTCACGGATATTCTTACACAACACGGGTCTCATCTTCTCGAATCCAACCCACCGCTCCTCAAGGTCTACCTCAAGGCACTAAAGAACGGCTCCAAGGGCCCAGAAGTCCAGGCTGCTACTACTGTGGCCGTCTGCAAATTACTTCTCGGTCGCGTCATCCAAGACTCAGATGCTGCCAACGATCTTCTCAAGACCCTCATCGTCGCATATTTCGATCCCTCTACTCAAAGCAACCAAGGAGTTCGTCAGACACTCTCTTACTTCCTACCAGTGTACAGTTACAGCCGTAAAGAGAATCAAGACCGCATAAGGTCCGTTGCCGTGGATGCTCTCCATGTGTTATACAATATTCATGAATCTCTCGACGATGAAGATGAGGATATTGAGATGGTGAGCTTGAGCGTCATTGGCGCGCACCTTGTCGATTGGACCGACCCAAGGAAGTGTTACGTTCCCGGAAACTCAATGAGTCTCGCGGATGAGGGTGCGAAGAAGGCTGTTAACGGCGACGTGCACCTTGATCTCGCGAGTGATATTTTAGAACGCATGAATAATGCTACCAGTAAGTCTACCCATAGTCATACTATCTTGGGTGTCTCTAACAATTACACAGAGGAAGAGAAGAAAATACTGGCACCTCTCCTCGGGAAAGTACACGTTTCCGCGGCATCATCAGAAGACAAGATTCGCGCACTATATGATGAAGTTTGCATCGCCGTCGAGGATAAGCTCGTTCCTGATGCCACAGGACGAAACGCCTTGTTCAAAATCCATGTCAGCTTGGGTAAAATCGTGAATAACCTGGCCCAGAAGGAGGGTCCCAAGAGCAGCCCCCTAGGAGACAGGGGCAGCGCAACCCCTGAAACAGAAGTTGGGGAGGCGAATGAGGATGAGGATGCAGATGAGAGGACAGTAACGACGGTACAGCAGGATGATGCGGATGAGAGGACAGTTATGACGGTGGAGCAGGATGATGTTGATAACGATGAACAAGACGAAGACACGATCGGGGCATTGGTCCAGGAGCAGTTGAACGAAGGGCGTGAGGAAAGTGAACTATCAATGCTGGGCGAGACGAGCGTATTGGCCACAAGGCCGAAGAGAAATCAGCGGCCCAGAGATTCATTGGTGGAAGAGCTCTTGAGTGATGAGGATGATATGTAATAACGCATGTGGGATACGGCGTTTTGACACGGTTTATGTAGTTTGAATGACTGGTATTCAGCATTCATAGGTGAATGATTAATGAGATTTACACGCGTATATCATGTTCAGCATTTTTCATTAGTCCATGAAACTCTGTTAATTGTAACTCCATAAATAAATTGACCTAAACATGCTCATTATCGTTCACTATGATTCCTTATTCTAGTGATAAATATTTTCAAGTGGGTTTAATAAAAATATGAGAATAAGAATATTATCATCGTATATACATTATACATACATTATATGGAGAATATTTGTCCGGCAGAAGAGAGAGGCAGTTAGTAACCCCGAAGATATGAAGATCCACATTTGCGCAAATTATCCAAAACCTGTTGTTTGCTCTCAGGAGCTGTGCGCAAGGATTTGTTTTAAAAGTTCTGAAATATCAGATCTCACAATTCGTCATGGTGGAGCATTATTCCCCATCGTCATTACTCGCCAATGCACGCCCCGCGCACGAGAGTCAGTTTGCGGCAGCAGGGGTCTACCTTAATCCAGGTCAGATCACCAGTAAAAGTCCACCCGAAGATCTGCCCAGCGCGCACGTCCTCGCAACATCAAAATTCTTACAAGCTATTCTCACAGCCCACCATCTTTCAATCATAAAACACATCTGCGAAAATGGCCCAAGAAGCTGCTTTTACCTCTTCCGCCATGGCGACTGCGCTCGAGAACTCGTCCGTTTCGTACGAGGAGTTGGCGGATATCGAGAAGGAGTTTGATGATGCGGAGACCGAGATAAGTAAGTTTGAATCGCATTCCTTGTCTGATATTTTAAGAGAATATTTTCAAGGATTACCTTCCCATTGCCCTGGCGCAAAGCGCATTCGATGCCTCTACAACTCCCAAACTCGAGAACTGAGCTTATCTAACAAATCATCATAGTTAGACAACAAGTTGCGCTCACCGCACCCCTCTATGTCAAGCGCGCCGAGCTCCTTTCCAAGATTGAGAACTTCTGGCCGTTAGTCCTCGAGCAGGCGCCCCCGGATATCGACCAGTTCATCCAGCCCTCGGACTCCGCGCTCCTCCTCTCCTCCCTCACCTCCCTCTCCGTCGACAACTTCGAGATCACTAGCGCGGACAAGAACGGCGACCCCCGCTCCGTCGCCATCAAGTTCGAGTTCGCCGAGAACGAGTACTTTGAGAACAAGGTCCTGGAGAAGAAGTTCTGGTACCGCACCGCCGCGGATGGCTGGTCGGGACTCGTCAGCGAGCCCGTCAAGATCAACTGGAAGAAGGACAAGGATCTCACTGGAGGCCTGCTGGATCTGGTGATCAAGGCATGGGAGGTGGAGCAGTCTGGCAAGGGCGCCTCGTCGAAGAAGGGCGAGCCGAACGATGCGCAGAAGGCCCTGATGAAGAAGATTGAGGGCACCGGTATGGGCGGACTTTCGTTCTTCTCTTGGTTCGGATTCATTGGTCGCAGAGTGACCGAGGAGGTGTCGAAGGAGGCTATCAAGCGTGAGGCGGCTAGGCGCAAGGGCGAGAAGGTGGCTGAGGATGAGCCAATGACTGAGGAGCAGGAGGATCAGGAGGATCTGGAGATGAGCTTGGAGATCTTCCCCGATGGAGATGACTTGGCCATTGCCATTGCTGAGGATCTCTGGCCGGGAGCGATCAAGTACTTCAGTAAGTCTCCCATTCCAAGGAATCTTCTATTTAAGAGATTATAGAGCTAACATTATCTAGCACAAGCACAGGAACAAGATGCCTTGTCTGACCTGGACTTCGAGTCTGGTGATGAGGACGACGAGGCTGGATCGTTCCAGGGACTGTCTGATGATGATGAGGCACCTCCTCTCAAGAAGATGAGGAGCTAGATGCAGTGACAGGCAGCAAAAGTGTTTATATTTGGCGTTATATGTCTAGTAAGCTGGAATACCCGGCCCAGCTCAATGGATGAGGCTATTGGTTACTGTGACGACACTACTGTGGTATGACGGAGTTCATATATAAAATAGAGCTATAGAAACTATACTTTATCTCTCTATTGTTATCGTCTCATTATTATTGATGCATTCTGCATTTCTATTTAGGAGAGTTTATGTCATCCTCTTCATCGCCCCCACTATCCCCTGCACCTTCGGATTCGGACTCTGCCTCATCGTAATCAACTTCATCCTCATCTTCATCGTGTCCTCCTTCGTCATCATATTCTTCCTCTATCATCTCATCCTCATCGTAATCTTGCTCCGTTCCGTAGACGCTCGCATTCTGATCTTCCGTCATAGTCTCAACCGACTCTTCAGCAGCCGTACTACCATCGCCAGTCACCGCTATATCCTCAGGCACAGCACTCAACCCTGGGATTTTCGCGCCGCCGGCCTTCCATCTCCTAGCCGCCATTCTGATTCTCTTCTTCCTCGCCCCGTTCACGCTCTCCCCCACCTTAATACCGACTTTCTTCAGATCAGGCATCGGGATGGAAACCTTGCCAGCCTTGGCTTTCTCCTCCACGAAGTCTGGGACTTTGAGGACGGTCTCGAAGGCTTCGTCTGGGACGTGCTTGCCCGCACGGATTGCAGATATCTTTGTCCGCATCACGGCCTTGATCTTCGCCCATGTCCCGTTGCAGTACCAGCCGTTGACTTCGAGATCGCAGGTTGAGCGTAATGTTGACGTCGATGCGAGGCGCTGAATCATCGGATCGGTAATATCGCAGACCTGCCAGATTTTGCCATCGAGCGACAGCTTCGTACCGTCGAAGATGTGGCTGTCGAGGGAGATATCTGTAACCTGCGCGCGCCGTGTATACTCCGACCTGATATCCGTCCAAGGCTGCCCAGGCACCTTCTCAACCTCGTCGTAGATCTTAAAGAATAGCGTCTGGTAGAAGCGGTATTTGGGATCTGTGCGAGGATCTACGCCGTACCGGATGATGGCGTCACGCCAGGGACCACCGCGGAATTGGTAGCCCACGTACTGCATCGCTGGCTTGAGGAGGTAGACACCTGGGGAGGCGCCGATGCGGTTCATGATCGCCCGGCGGGTCCATATTGGGCGCTCAGCGAGAGCAGCCTGAAGCTCTTCGATGACAGAGATGAGGAGGGGGTCGTCGGGCGGAGGGTTCGTTGGACCCGAAGGTGTGACTGGGATGTCGTGGGCAACGTAGAGGGTGGCAAGTCTCGCCGGGGTGGAATGGTTAATAAGTGTCTTCTTACCAGTCTGATGGTCTGTAGTTACTCTGATTGTTGGATTTTGATGGTAGCCCCAGTTGAAAGGAAGGGGATGATCGGTCATTGTTGGAGGCGGGATAAGCTCTGTCATTTGCTTTGGGCCGCGACTAGGATCGAGCTTGTATTGTTTGATCTTATCCAGATCACCGGTCATAATAGTGTTACGGAATTTTGTCATATAGTTGCCATGCGTGGTGGAATAGTGGAAATCTGAGAGCCCCCTATACCGATGAGTCTGTTCGATAGAGCCTACAGGCTGGATGTGATAATATCCACGGCAATCTCTCAGTCTCTTCTGTAGATAGCTAGGATCATCAAGTCGTGAGTGTGACAGTAGCCCTGGTGGCTGATCGTCATGGGCTATTGGCTCAGGTTCTGGTTCCTGCATGTCTAGGTGGTACTCAAAAGGATCCTGGGAGCCCCGTTTGCGCTTGCGGCCTGTCCTCTTGGGGATGGTGACTTTCAGCAACACATTATTGGTAGGTGCATTTTGTGACAGATTGGGAGGACACGATGGGTCCTCTGGGCGCAAAAACAGTGGCAGGCAACCATCATAATCTTCGGCATCAAGTATCTGGCGATATATGTCAGTAATCTGTTTATGGGTTTGTTGACAGAATATGAAATCAAGCTTCAGAACGCTATGGACTCTGAGAAGAGCAAAGCCCTGAAGTATGGACAGACGGGATAACTGTTCATTGATCCAGTAAATGTGGTGATAGTAAGGCCTGGCTTACCTGGGCTAACGGCGCGCCTCTGCCAAAAGTCTTCATGGTACTGTCGACATCGTTGATTGCCATCGGGTGCTCCACAGCAACAACCTTTCGGCGCGGCACGGTATAGACCGGTGAAGACCCAAAGGAAGCCATAGCTCGCCCCTATTGGATCTGATTCTCTTTTGAAGGTGATTTACCAAAGGCTGGTAAAGGTCATGCTTTCGTCACGTGAACCTCCACAATTCGGTACCTGGAGCAAATAAAGCAGAGCAGCTATAAGTCGTACGATCGGTGAATGCAAATAGGGGAATAGCATTCATATCTGCACCATGCTAATATACAATCCAGATTGCATTATAAATTATTGTCGTGTCGTCCTGTGATAAATTGTAAGAAGCTATAAAGCGTGTCGTAATATAAAGCGTCGCCATATAAAGTTGATGCCAAGCGTTTGTGGTAAGCTCTGGCGCTTCTATTGTATGCGACCGTGCCATTGGCCAACCCCACCTGGGGTTAACATCACATCTGAAGTCCATCGGTGTAAACAGCCACCTGCCCTGCAACTCCAACAACTCTTCACTTTCCCCGCAGTCACAACTACGTTATCTGCAGGCTCTTGTCTTCAGAATAAAGACTCCTTGCCCAGAACTCCCTACACAAGCTCCCGATGTCGGCATAGGAGCTTCATACAACGCTTGCTAGCACAAGATCTCGCAGCTGAACCGCGGCGGATTCAAGAGCTGAAAGGGGCCCAGTGAAAGGTGAGTCTTGCATAGCAATCAATTGATCTCGATTGCACTGCTTGACAACGACTCACCCCGAGCGGGCTGACAATAAACCAACAGGTTGGCCGTCGAGACTCTTACTTAAGCTGTCGCATAACTATACGAAATTAGGTTACCGGCCACAACCGATAACCCAGTCTCCTCGATCTATTCTGCCCTCAAATTGCTACTCAAAGAGCGTACAAGCCCTCTAAACTCACTGAGAACCATTGGACCTGTGCCGAACATTTCAAGACATTAGAACCGAAAGAATTATTGACCCCACCAGGTCAGCGAAACCGATCCAGAACTTGGACAGCGTATCATTTCCGGTATAACAGCCAGGATGAAAGGATTCAGGCAGAGAGTTGTAAGAACCCCTTTCATCATCCTTAATTTCTGTCTAGTGTCGCAGCGATCCCGGTGTGGAATGTCTAACTCATTCAGCATGACCAGCTCTCGCGTTCGAAAGACCCGAACAAGTCCTCCAAGAAAAATAAAGATCCGAAGGATGGCACATCATCTCCATCGGCCTCTGGGTCGTCAAGAGAGGCTGGTCAATCGCCAAGCGTTACCCCTTCTGCCTCGACGACGTCACTGAACGACCCACGAAACAAGCCACTACCAGCGGGTGATTCAGGGACTCCTGTTAGCGGACATACAGCTTCGCCGTCACTAGCGCCCGCCAACACGCTGAATGGCGGACAACATGGGGTTCTTCCAGCTGCGGACCGATTTAACACGCTTGGTTCAAATTCTCCGAGTGGTGCAGCTCCCGGTACACCAAACAGGCATCCAATACTACCACCTAGCGTGATTATCAGCCCTAGTGCGCCGGTATGAACCCAGTTCTTCCGTTTGCGTTGATCCTCTTTACTAACACAAGACAGCATGTCCCGCCCCCAGGATCAGCAGAGACAATGCCTCACGATTTGGCACCCCCGAAGGCGGGCTCAAAAAACCTCGTGTTCGACAGGTTGCAAGCGACGCCTAAGGATGTACCAGAAGGTATCAGAACGCCCAAGCGACAGCATTCATCGCGCTTTGACATATCTCCTCTTAGAGAGTTAGAGAAGCTTCCTGGTTTCCATGAAGTGCCTCCAAACAGGCGACAAGAGCTGTTCATGCAGAAAATTGACCAATGTAATGTCATTTTCGACTTCAACGATGCGACAGGCGACATCAAATCGAAGGAGATCAAACGCGTGGCCCTCCATGAGCTTCTGGATTACGTTGCAAACAACCGTCAGGTCATTACGGATGCTATGTATCCGCGTGTCGTGGATATGTTCAACAAGAACCTCTTCCGGCCACTACCTCCGCCTATGAACCCCCAAGGCGAGGCCTTTGACCCCGAGGAAGACGAGCCTGTGTTGGAAGTTGCTTGGCCACATATCCAAGTTGTCTATGAGTTCTTTTTACGATTCATCGAGAGCCAAGACTTTAACACCAACATTGCGAAGGTATACATCGACCATAGCTTTGTACTCCAACTGCTTGAGCTATTTGACTCTGAAGACCCAAGGGAACGCGATTTCCTCAAGACGACTCTCCATAGGATATATGGAAAATTCCTCAATCTCCGCTCCTATATCAGAAGATCTATCAACAACGTGTTTTTCCAGTTCGTTTATGAAACCGAACGATTCAATGGAATCGCCGAGCTGCTGGAAATCCTCGGGTCAATCATCAACGGATTTGCCCTACCCCTGAAAGAGGAGCACAAGCTCTTCTTGACCAGGGTCCTTCTACCGATGCACAAAGTCAAGAGTCTCAGCATGTATCATCCCCAACTTGCGTACTGCATAGTACAGTTCCTTGAAAAGGATGCTGCACTAACAGAAGAGGTTAGTGGCTCTGGATTAGCTCCCACCATCGTATACTGACTAGATCTAGGTTGTTTTGGGCCTATTGAGATACTGGCCGAAGGTTAACAGCACAAAAGAAGTCATGTTCTTGAATGAGGTAGAGGACATATTCGAGGTTATGGATCCTGCCGAATTTGCAAAGGTCCAAGAACCTTTGTTCCATCAGCTTGCGAAGTCAGTGGCCAGCCCCCACTTTCAAGTTGCGGAGAGAGCACTATATTTCTGGAACAACGAATACTTCTGCAACCTTGTCAGCGACAACGTCGAGGTAATTTTGCCAATTATGTTCGCCCCTCTTTATGAGAACTCCAAGGGCCATTGGAATAGGTACGCCATCTAGATCATCTAACTTAGAGATAACGCTAATACACTATAGGACAATCCATGGCATGGTTTATAACGCCATGAAGCTATTTATGGAGATCAACCCTCAGTTATTCGACGACTGCTCCCACGAGTATACAGAGCACCAAAACACTGCGGACGCACGTATGCAAGCTAGAGAGGACAAATGGAAAGCTCTCGCGGAACAAGCTAAGCATGGGAAGGCGAACGGGGTGGCCACGCTCGGCGCCGTTCCCTCACATGAGATGGACCCGATGACGGAAGACAACCAAAAGCGCCTGGACTCACTGCAGTTACAAGATGGTGACCGGAGGGAGAGGAGACCTAGCCTCCACGATCGTCAAAACTCGGTAGGCAGCTCCAGGAGCCAGCGATGATCTATCCACTCTGGTGTATGCCGCTCACTTGTGGCTGATGCATATGCCAGATTCTTGTGACTTGAAAAATTCCTGTTTCGATAGATTTTGTTGGGATTATATCCTTTTTGGTTGTCCGCTACCTAGCAAGACGCTTTTTCATGATGGGAGTTCGGACAGCGATGGTTCCTTCAGCACGAAACTCGGCGCCTCTCGAGTCTAAAGTTTGGGAAACGATAATTCTGAGAACGCTGGGACTATTGGAGCTGCCGCAAAAACGCTCCTCAGCGTTGCTATGATGAGAGATGCAAAGGCGTCGACGACGTTAACGATCTGTTCTTTTTTTGATTGATTGATGATGAGGGAGGGATTGGTGGTTCTATTCGGCCTTGCTCCGAGCGGTGAGCACAGTAGGGATTTATGGTAGATAGGGACTTATGATGCGGGCTTCTGATCCGTACCTACCTTTTACATGATTCATGATCAGGCATAGTGTTCGAAGCGTTTTCGCCGCGAGGCTGTTGAGTAGCAAATTTCATCATAGAGCTTTCCATTGTGTTGAATACTTGGTGAAGTACTATAGGATTCTTCAACCCTACCTACTGTTGGCAACATAATAGAGCTACGAATTGCCCAACAATGCACCATAGCCCATTGCAGGAAACTTCCCCAATAGGGGTGCTACTCAATTACTGTTGTGGACGCCTGGTGATATTAGAGTCTGCCCAAAGTAAAAGAGCCATTGTAGCTATAATCAGGCTCAGTGCCAGGACAGTCTACGTAGACGGTTAATCCCAACCAAGTAATCTAAATGAAATGAACGAATAAACAATGTTCTGATTCCGCAGTATGTATATAAAATCTTCAATCCAACGCCGACTCCCCCAGTGTACAGCGTCCGATTACAGCACCAAGAGAAGGATCAACAAAATTATAAGCACCACTATCAGCACCCCAATACAGCAACTGCTCATCGTCTCCTCATTGTTCCTCATAACCCATCCCACCTTCTGAATCCCAGTTTGAAGCTTGCCCCCAACACGATCCGCCGCTGAATCGACCTGTTCCAGTATCTCGGCTTGCTCCTCAAGCTCACGACCCATATCATCAGCCTGCTGCCTCAGATTGCCCACAGTGCGGAACACGCCATCAAGCTGTTCATCCTGATCATTCATAATGCGCTGCTGCTCCTGTTGTTCGAACTCCTCGTACATATCGTCTCCAACCGCCTGCTCCTCATCCACGCCGGGTGGCAGAAGTTTATTACGCGACTTCGATTGAGACAGGTGTTTTAACAGCTCTTCGCGCATATCTTCAACTTCATTGCCGACTTCATCGACGAGATGTTTGCGCCGCACCACTTCCTCGATTTGGAGTCCATATCGGTGAGGGTCGGTCTCGACTGCCTTGACGGAGGAGACGAGGTCGGCGAGGTCTTCGGCTAGAGTTGAGAGGGATGACTCGAGCTCCGCGCGCGCAGAGGTAACCTCCGGGCTACTGGGATTTGGAGAAAGAGAGCGGATGCGGAGATAGGATGCGAAGAGGGGTCGGGTGGTGTTTAGTTGGGAAAGGACATCTCTGGAGGTTGGTTAGTACGGTAGAGTTTCGTTCAAGCGAGGAGGGACGTACGCTTGAACTTGGAGGAATGGGTCCTCCTCATTAATAGACGACATCATCCTCCAGTTTTGAGCGGGCTATGAGCCCCCAAGATTCTATTGTGGTGGTCGTTGATTGAGTCTCGTAGATGGGAACCTGGTATGTCCACGAAGCAAGGCTGAGGCGGCCAGGAAGGCTGACGTTGCGGTAAATGCGGGAACTGCCGCGGTACACATTGGCAGGTCTAAATTTATTTTTGAATGCGCCCCTCAGAGAACTTACTGATTAACTACAAAAGGAAGACTTCATTCGTGAAGCAGTCCAGGTTATCATGGCGCCGGATAAGCCGCTCCCGTTCTCCTCGGAGTTTAATACTGCAGAAGAATATGTGGATTCCTTGCTGGATTTCGCGACCACATCTACACTATTCCAGACCCTGTGCGGCGGGGTACATATCCTCGACTTCTTTACCAGAGAACCCGGGCTCTACGAATCTGTGATTCCAGAAGAATGGCACTCATGGCTGTCAAATTGCAGTTCCATGGAATTACTCGACGTGCTCATACGAGACGACCTGGATAATGTGTCGGGCCCGAGTCCCAGTCTCATAAAATACATCAAAGACATTCGGAAGCACTCCCTGCAACGGCAGTATACCCCGAGGAAGCTCAAACAGAGCAAATTACCTAGGAATGTTGCTGTGGGAATGGTTCCCAAGAAAATCCACGAGGTCACCAACTTCGCAGACTACGTGGACCGTCTCGCCGAAGACGTTGCTATACAAACGAACAAGAATATTACTCATTATGTAGATTTTGGCAGTGGGCAGAACTACCTTGGCCGGGCTCTGGCGAATCCGCCGTATAATAAGCACATCATTGCAGTGGAGGGCCGAGAGATCAATATCAACGGGGCGAAGAATATGGATATATTTACGAGCCTCGCCGAGAGAGAGGTTGTAATGCGGAACAAGAAGATATATCGGCAGCAGATGGACGATGATATATCACAGGATACACAAAAGGAGAAGGAGGAAAGGATAGCTGCAAAGTCCCAGACTATACCAACGGAGAATGGGGCTGATTTCAGACCATATAGGGACCTTGCGACTATATATACGACTGGAGAAGGCCAAGGGTCTATTCAATATGTCGAACAGCGCTTGAATGATGGAGATCTTTCAGAAGTTATTCCTCAAATCGATCATGTGGAGGTAGAGTCGAATCTCGCTGCCTCTGTGGCTGCTATCGGGCTCGAAGATGGTGGCAATCACCAAAAGCAATGTTGCCACGGAGGAGACATTGCCAAAACGAGCCTCATGACAATATCCATCCACTCCTGCGGAAACCTTTCACATCACGGCATCCGCTCCCTCCTTTTAAACCCGTCGGTAAACGCAGTCGCCATTGTTGGCTGCTGCTACAACCTCCTTACGGAGCGCCTCGGCCCACCCACTTTCAAGAACCCCATCCTACGCCCAAATCTCCAGCCGGTGAACGCCCGCAAGGACCGTGAGTCGGCAGCATTCGATCCGCATGGCTATCCGATGAGTGAGCGAGTTGCCACCCATAATGGAGACGGAATCCGCCTGAACATTACTGCTCGCATGATGGCCGTTCAGGCACCGCAGAATTGGACTGAGAAGGAAAGTGATGCTTTCTTCACGCGCCATTATTACAGAGCGTTGCTGCAGAAGGTGTTCCTCGATACTGGTGTTGTTAGTGCAGCTCCGCCGCCTCATGATGGCGGAGATGCTGGGTCGGAGTCACCTAAGAATGACCGTACAGATCCAGTGATTATTGGCTCGTTGAGGAAAGGATGCTATGTGTCCTTTGTGGATTACGTTAAGGGTGCTGTTGAGAAGCTTACACGCGATCCGGCACGGGGGAAGGAGATTGCAGAGAAAATGGGGACTTTGACAGATGAAGACATCGAGGTATATGCAAAGAAATACGGCCCTAGGAAGAAGGAACTCAGCATAATGTGGAGTCTCATGGCTTTCAGTGCTGGAGTTGTCGAGAGTTTGATAGTCACAGATAGGTGGCTGTACCTGAAGGAGCATCCGAGGTTGGTGAAGGACTGCTGGGTTGAAGCCGTTTTCGACTACAAACAGAGTCCTAGAAATTTAGTAGTGGTAGGTATTAAGAGATAAAATCTAAATCTATCACCATCAATACTTGTCGACACGTTTATAAAATTATGCTTTTGATAAATTGTGTTGATAGGACCCCACTATTCCGACGCGCATGGAAAATTTGTCTCCTTGAATCCTCCTGGAGAAGATGCGGTCTCCAAAGCACCATTGGCATATACAATCACACTGACCAGAAGACAGAACGAATAGAGTGTGGCGATTGCATGATATTAAAGCTATGTAGATATATAACAGCAAAAGGAAATTTAGATGTAGTTCATAAAATGAAACTGACTCAAGAATAGAGTTCCTTGGTCGGAGATTAACGACAGAACAATCTGCTCTCAGAACAAAGATAGACACCTCAATGACATAACGCCAAAGTGGTATCAATACATCGCTGCTGCCCTATCCTCAGAATGACGGCAAAGCGATGTTTTGATGTTCGTTGAAGAGAGAAGAAGCCCAAGCCTGCGCCGAGAATTTCAAGCATAAGACCACTGGTCCGAAGCGACGATCACGTGATATCGAAAACGGCCCTAACATTACGGCCAATCACAACGTAGATATTTCAATCGTCAACTAGTCGGGTCCTCGGTAACAGTTGATATCGGGAATTCTCGAGCCTCCTACTACAGCGTGTTGATTGGAGTCCTATACTACACGGCGCAACTCTCCTTTACCATTGTCCGATCGAAGCTGCAACGCAAACCCGAGCCATCAATTGAGTCACAATGCTTGCGCAGAGAGCTACCCAGCAGGCGCTGAGGCGCTGTACGTGATTCCCCGGCCCAACGCAATGACGATGCTCCATCCCGGGATCAGACGCACGCATGGAAACAGCTGCTAACAGAACTCCCATCTAGTCGCCCAGCGCTCGGTGATCTCCCAGGCGGCAGCGAAGAACCTCGCCGCGCCTCTCTCCCTCACATCCCAGATCCAGACCCGGTACGCCCATTCCCACCTATCCTCCTCCGCGGGCCCCCGAGCTCCTCCCGTACTAACACACCCTTAGCCCCGTCGCAACGCAAAAGCACCTCACCCCCGCCGACTCCTACAAGATCCTCGTCGAGCAGCGCCGCCTCCGCCCCATCTCTCCTCACTTGAGCATCTACCGCCCTCAAATCACCTGGTACGCGTCGATGTTTAACCGCATCACCGGCGTCGTGCTGTCTGGTACCTTCTACCTCTTCGGGATCGGGTACCTTGCCGCGCCGGTTCTGGGACTGAACCTGGGCTCAGCGTCGCTGGCGGCTGGGTTCGCGGCGTGGCCGATCGTGGCGCAGGTTGCGACGAAGCTGTTCTTCTCGGTGCCGTTTACGTTCCATGCCTTTAATGGGGTTAGGCATTTGGTGTGGGATACTGGACGCCAGTTTACGAATAAGGCGGTTATTAAGACGGGGTGGACGGTGGTGGGGTTGACGGCTGCGTCGAGCTTGTACCTTTCTCTCTTTGTTTAGGGGGTGTGTAGAGGGGTTGCATGGATCGTTGCATTGATCGTGGGATTGATCGTGGGGGGATGGAGTTGATTGTATCAAGATAAAGAACAGATTGTGGAATAAAATACTTATTTTAAAACTACTTGGGAGCCCTGAATTCAGAAGGGGGAGGCAATGTGGCTGACGGTGCATCATCTGGGACGTAAACGTGAATATTTTGGGTGTATTACGGAAGAGACTAGCATATAATTTCAGGCCGACTTTCATCCCCCTATCCCTATTCCTGTGTGTATCAAAGTGCTTTTTGCACCAACCCCCCCAAACTCCGCACGCCATAACATGCTCCTTCGCCTTCCCCTAACGTTTCCATTGCCCACTCATGACCGACACTCCAGAATCGCCTTCTCAAGCTTATGATCACCGAGCTTACTGATCTGCCCACCAATAATAGGCCCCACAAGCTCCTCCACCTGCGCCGACAACTCCTCAATACCGTTTCCATTCCCATTCGCCAGAACCGCTGCGTCCTCCTCCAGAGTCCTAATTGCCTTCATAAGAGCAGCGACGACCATCTCCGCATCGAGGGGACTCTCGGTCTGTCCCTTGGCCAACACCGAGTTGTACGCTTTCAGATTGGGAATGATAAGCATGCGCACCGACTCCGGACCACCCACTGCGACCAAGCCGCTGATGGCGCCGTAGTGCTGGTCGAGCGGCTTCTTGGGGTTGAGGAAGTACTTGAGGACAGTGCGTGCCAGGCGCGGCTTGAGCTGCTGGCTAGACTTGGCGTATTTCTTCGCGATGTGTCCGAGGAGAGATGCAGAGAACTCGCGAAGCTTGTAGTGGTCCTTGACTTCTACAGGAGTGGCGTTTGTGAGACCACGACCGACGAGGCATGTAAGTACAGAGGAGCAGAGGGTCGTGGTGTAAGGGTCGATGAAGAGGCGTTCATTCCTTGTGAGCGCAGAGGCAAGCTCCATCATTGTCTGCAGGACGAAGATGTTCTTCGTGTTATGTGTCACCTTCTCAGCGATGAACTGCACGAAGTACGGCACGAGTTGCTGGAGGGACTCGTCGTTTTCGACGCTGGCGAGAGCGGCGACACGGAGGCGGACGACGTCGTCATCGGGGTCGGTGTCGAGGATTGCAGTGCGGATCTTCTCGAAGTAGAGCATTAGCTCTTTGGAGAGGATGTGCTTGACTTGGGGCTTGAAGCCGACATTGTCGTTGCCGGTGAGAGCGGTCAGGGTAGGGTTGGCGTTTGCGCCCTTGGGGACCAGCTCTTGTGTCCTTGCTTCAGCGGTCGTCGGATTTTGGGGTATTGAGGGTTGGACTCCTTCCACGGCGAGCCAGTGTGCTGTCTATTGTTAGATCGATGTATAAATAACAGAATGAAAGACATACCAGTGAATGAAATGTCCCTTGGCACCTTGGGCAAAGGCGCATTAATGAGTTTCTCAAAATCCACCTCCTCATCCTCAATATAGAAAAGAGGTTGTCCCGGTCCCAGCGAAGCTTCACCAAACCTGAGGGGTCGAGTAGATTCATAGCCATACAGAGGCTCAACATCCAACACCTTCAAGGCCTGTGATATATCCTGCGTCCCCAGCACAGTCCGTTTCCCCTGCTGCATGAATCGCGTCGCCTCCACAATAACCTGGCCCACGCGGTATTCAACTTCCTGCGATAGCGCCCTCACGGCCTCTTCACCCAGTTGTGATATCCCGACGGACTCTGCGACATCGCGAACGTTGTCGGCGTTCCACACGAGCTTTTGGTCCGCCATGGTCGCGAGATGTAGGGGCGGCTGGCTTCGTAGCCAAGCCTCTCGAGAGGATCTTTCAGCGTCTATTCAGGGATAAAGACCTCTCGATCCTTGTTCTTGTTGAATGTGATCGTTGATGTAATGGCATGCGACAAGTCGTTGGCGCAAGTTAGAAATACTCCAGTGGTGGTGAAGTGATGGTGACCCTGCGATGCTTCCACAAAGTAGAAACCTGGCTGCGATCCTATCGCAATATCAAAGAACCTCCCTAGGTGCGCATTTCCTCGTAAAAACCGTTGTAAGATCGTATTATGACCACAATCAATCGCTTGGAGGATGAGTTGAAGCTCGGCCGACAAGGCTGAGATCGCAACGGGCAGCGCAGCGCACTAGTGGCAATCGCGTCGCCCTCCCGAACGGCGAGCGGCACTTTACGCGAACGGTCCAGCCGCGAGCAATGAATATGCGGATACATAATTGCCAAACTCACGTATAAACCCAAACCATGGAAACTATAGACGCCAAGGGGCGCGGAGCGTTTATTGTGGTGGAGGGGTTGGATCGGTCGGGGAAGACGACGCAGACGAAGAAGATTGAGGAGGCGCTCGTGGGAGGAGGTTATAAAGTCAAGCTGAGGCGGTTTCCTGGTAAATTCATTCCCCCTTTAGCCTGCCGTTCGGCCATTTCTGAACTCCCACTGACAATTGCTTATAGATAGAACTACTGTTATTGGGGAAATGATAAATAATTATCTACAAAGTAAATCTGATCTGGAAGATCACGTTATCCACCTCCTTTTCTCAGCAAACAGATGGGAGCTTGCGTATGTCCGCTTCCCATGGGTCAAAGCTTATGGTTCTGGTAGATTCTAACACAATCACAGGAAGCAGATTGAGAAGGACATAGCAGATGGATATACCGTCATCTGCGACCGTTATTACTACTCTGGAGTCGTATACAGTGCAGCAAAATCCAATCCAGAGCTGTCACTACCATGGGCTCGGGAGCCAGAAGTGGGCCTCCCGAGACCCGACCTAGTCATATTCCTGGACTTGGAGCCAGAAGTCGCTGAAGAGAGAGGGGGTTACGGGGACGAGAAATATGAGAAGAGAGAGATGCAGGAGAAGGTTCGGAAACTCTTCCATGCGCTGAATGACTCAGAAGAGGAGGAGGCGGAGGATATGGTCATATATGACGCGGGAAAGTCGGTGGAAGAGGTGACCAAGGACGTCCTTCAGTCTGTTAGTTCTGTTAGCCTGGCTGTCAAGCAACGTCTTCACCCGGAGCTTAGAAAGGTTGGGAAGTGGAAACGTGAACATTGATGAGATGAGTAAACACATAGCCGCACCATTCGATGATGTGTGCAACAAACAATTGCATTGTGAAAATTTGTGACAAAAAGCCGCCGTCTATACTGCCGACTTATATCCACATATATGCCTTCCATGTAAATACACATTTTTGTGTCGAAGACAAACGCAATGTATGGCGTTAAGACCAAGAAAAACGCCGCTCCTGTGCTAGGTGTTGAAGACCGCAAAACACTCGTAATCCTAAAACGCCCGCAAAAGTAATAATAGCCCAAATTTTTTCAGACATCCACCAATTCCAACCTTGCTGATACCAAAAAATAAAATGTCCCCGCCCCGCCCCGCCCTCCGAATCTAAATGGGCCTCTCAAATACATGTGAAGAACATATTACCGCCTGTTCAGGCCGAGGAGGCTGAAGAACTCGTTCCTCGTCTTCTCGCGCTTCTCGACGCAGCCGAGGACGCAGCTGGTGATTGTGGTTGCGGAGGTCTTCTCGACGCCTCTCATAACCATGCATAAATGGCTGCTCTCCATCACTACTGCTACTCCTTGTGGCTTCAGGATGTCCATAATTGCGTGCGCGACGTCCTTGGTCAGGCGCTCTTGGACTTGTAGCCTGCGGGAGAACATGTCGGCGATACGGGGGAGCTTCGAAATGCCAATAACGTCCCTGTCGGGAATATAACCAATGTGCATCTGATTAATTGGTTAGCTTTCTGTTGTGACTCATGGAACTTGGTTGGACAACAAACCTTGCCTGTGAAAGGCACCAGGTGGTGCTCGCAGAGAGAGAAGACTTCAATGTCCTTCACAATGACAAACTCGTTGTGCCCCTCGTTGAAAACCGCATCATTGACAATCGTCTTGATGTTCTCCTGGTACCCCTTCGTGAAGAACAGCATGGCCTTCGCATATCGATCCGGCGTCCCGAGCAGGCCCTCGCGATTCGGGTCCTCACCGATGCACTCGAGAATAGTACGGACGGCACCCGCAATCTTTGCCTGGCGCTCCAATGCCTTCTCTGGTGATTCCTCCAAGCGTGCCACCGTTCCAATACCTGGGTGACAGCGTCAGTGACAATCCACTGGGCTGAAATATACACGGTGGCGTAACTTACTGGGCTTGCTCAATCCCACGAAATCAATGCCCGGACTTGGAGATCTGGTCTCGGATTCGAGCTCCTCAGGTGGCGATACTGCATCTCTGGGGTCTCTTGGGGCTTTGCCAATGCTGTTGCGGCGCTTCCTGGCCTTGCGACGGCGGCGTCTCTTGCTGGACTCATCGTTCTTCAATTTGCCTTCGGGCACCCCATTGGGAGTTGGTACGGGCGAGATTTCTGCGGGAGTGACGGGCGCAGAATTTGGCACGAACCGTCTTTCAGAGTTGGCAGTCTGTTTAACCATGCTTGCTTGAGAAGGCATGGTAAGAGATGGGTGAGGGAGGGAGGAGGGAGAATAAAAGAGAGAATGAAGAGGGAGGAATGGAGGGCGAGGCCGGAGTGGAAATTTATGTATATGACGACCCCGCGGGACATTTTGGCAAGGCTAACGTCGGACTCATATTCCGGGGGTCCACATCCACTTTTTACTATGCTGCACCCATAGAAGCCATAGAAGCCATACAAGCCAGTTCTAAAACTACTAAATATGCTAAATATACTACTAAAAAGTCAGTTACAGTGCAATTGGTGCAGTAACCGCAGTAGTCGCAGTAGTCGGATTTGCCTCTCCGATAATCTTCGGGGCAATAATCTTCGAAGCGTGGGGTTTACGAGTGATTTACTGGTTTAACGCTGGTTAAACCAGTAAATCACTGCTTTAACTGCTTTAACGAGTAAGGTACCACGACTTCTATGCGCTTGCTTGGGTAGCCTTGTCTTACATGTACTGCACTGTACCACTGTCAAACTTTCCGAGCTATCACTTGCTACTACTACTACTACTTAACTGTACCTTCTCAGCCTCGTCCTTTGACTCCTTTGATTGGACCCATTTCAACAAACATCTTTCCTCCCAGTTCATCCATCTCATCCACGCATCCACGGCGCGCATCTCAGTGACGACTATTCGACTCATCGGCCACTTCTCAACACGTACAGATCGCGTCACAACTTGCGCCTGCCTCTCTATCATCAGCGGCGTCGAAGTCAACCCTGGATACAATTCACCGAACGCGCGAGGCGTCGTGCCCGTCGAGGTAACAGCCATTCACCCATCCACCCTCACCATCATCACCACCACAACAACCTCACCTCACAATGGCGACCTCACCTCCATACGCCCCCCAATATGGCGGCACCTCCGTCTCCCCCCCCTATCCCTCTCACACCCCCCTCCCCTCCAAACGCCGCACAACCGACCCCCACTCCTCCGCCAAACGCCGCAAACCCTCCACAACAAGCACGCACTCCGCGCACCCCCTCCGCCAAACCTCCTTCCCCCCCGACGGCCTCAACCCCGATGGGCGCGCCTACTCCGCCGACGCGCGCTCTCCCTCCTTAGACGCAACAAGCATGGTCTCCGGGAGCGTCGTGTCGAAGCCCCCCAAGAAACGGGGTAGGAAAGGGAAGGGTGCGGGCGGGGATGAGGGGAGTCTTGTGGGAGGGGGGAGTACGGCGATGTCGATGGTTTCGGGAGGGGGGAGGCAGAGGGAGGGGACGAGGGGGGTGAGTCCCGAGGAGGATGATGAGGAGGTTGCGACGCTGGATGTGGCGCTTGTGGCGCGCACGAATGAGGAGAAGGAGAAGGAGAAGTATTATCGCGCGTTGCTTGTTGGGGCGCTGGATCCGGATCAGTATGCTAGGTATGAGAGGTGGAGGTCTAGTAAGCTTGCTGATGCTGTGGTGCGACGGGTGAGTTTTGGCTGTTTTATCCCCATCTTAGTGGTTTGGTTGACTGACTTGTTCCTATTTGCAGCTCGTCAACCAAACGCTCTCCCAATCCGTCCCGAGTAACGTCGTCATGGCCGTAAAATCCGTCACCAAAGTCTTCGCCGGCGAACTCATCGAGCGCGCCCGCAAGATCCAAACACAATGGCTCTTCGCCTCATCCGAATCCCAGATCGACGACCCTGACGCGCGCGGCGCCGCACCCGTAGATACCAGCAAGGACGTCCAGCTATGGGAAGCGAATAAGGCGGAGGAAAGGCGCGGGCCGTTGACGCCGGAGCACTTGCGTGAGGCGCTGAGGAGGTATAAGGCTGAGAGGGCGGGGGGGCTGGTGGGGTTGATGGGCTTGGATCGCGGGCAGCATTCGACGGGGGCGGATAGGTTTGGGTTGAAGGTGAGGGGGAGGAGGTTGCTTGGGTAGGGAGGGGGAGGTGGGGATGGGGATGGGATGAGGGGCGTTTAGTGCTTGCATTTGCGGAGTTTGGGGGAGAGCAAAGGGGAGGCCCGGCGTGGTCGGTGTATGATATCAATCGCGTATTTGACAGCGGAGAGTTCGGGGGTTGGGGCTGTATGTTTATAATACGAATTCGCAAAGGATGGCGCCCTGGAAAGGCAGCGAGGAATGGGAACCACCACAAGGGTGTTATGCCGAAATGCAAGACTTTCCTTCTTCAGAAATGCATATTCCAGAGACTCTGATTGTTCCCATTGACAGACTGACTCTATGTGCTTTCAGCGCTTCCACTGCATCATAGCAATAATATGCATTGATAAACTACAGACAGCTACAATCCATCTCGTTGAGCCGCACATTGCCATTCAAACTAGCCATAGCCTCCCTATGCCCACCAACCTCTACTTCTGTGACTATCCAAAACACCGCTCGGAACTACAGCCTCTCCTCCCCTGTTCCTCATAACTGCCCCTTTTTCTCGTTACTGTTATCTTCTCGTCACCGTCTATTTTCTCGTCACCGCCATCTTCTCGTCGCTGACCCGTCTTCTTACCACTGCCCCTTTTCTCGTCACCCGCGTTCTCGCCATCCATCTACTCCAAACACCGTTGATCATGGATAGGCCCAATGCAGCGAGTGGTTCCAGACGCCTTTTCCATGAATCTACACCTTGCAGCCCACGGACATTCGCACCTCTGGATGATCCCTGCGTCAAGTAGTTTGGGAACTCTTGCCTCTGCCAGCGCATTTTGTATATATATATTTGGGGGTTTGCCTTTCGCATTTGACAATAGACTGCTTATCTTTGAATTGGGCGGCCTTCACAAAGGGGTACCCAAGTAGGCTAGCTTCCGGTGGGCATTAAGATATCGATATCTTCACAACTGCGTATCTCACTTCACAAACAGCTTCGTCTTGGTACACACATCGATTCTCTCATCTAGCGTCTCTCTCCCCAACTCAGCGCTATCTAACGAGAAACCAGCACCCCACCACCAGCCTCAAGCCCAGCAGCAGTATCTAACCCCCCTCGCATCCCATGCTGTTACCGCAAATGCAGATGCAAACCCCCCAATCTCCCCATAATCCCCCACCATCCCAAAAATCCAGGCCCATCGCGGGCTAACAAGAAAGTAATAGTGCCAAATCCACAATCCCCAACCCTCTCCACATGAAGAAAATCCCCTTCTCTATCCCCCCCACCAACCCCCCATCCCGCCACTTCCTCTAGTATCATAGTTATCATAATCGCATCGTATTTCGCCCCGCCGTACTCGCCGTCGAGGGTATCGTTCAGTCGTAGAAACATCTTAACAAAAAATGCAAAAAGGTGTAAAAGGTTGACCACAAACTCGGGTCATAATCAAATCCAGCCCATAAGGCAAGGCAGGGGGTGCTTAGAAGACCGTCCCGTCACTAATAATCATGATCGGCGGCTCCTTGGTATTCGGTCTTGTGACCTCTGCGATTTCGCGACCACCCTGTTATGACTGTTAGTTTCATGTGCATTGGGGAATCAGTTGGGGTAAACAGGGAAAGACATACCTTCCAGCTACCCGCCTCTAGCATCTGCGGCAGAGACAGGGCCTCCTCCCCACTCAAGCCCAGCTCGGTATTCACCTTCGCGAGCAGCAAATCCAAGAATCCCACCGTGACCGCGCGCCACTCCACAACCACATCATCACTCGCCTCAAACATCGGCACAACCTCCATACACTTCTGCCCATTCCGATCCGCCTCCGCGGAGAACCTCTCCAGTCCCCTCTTCATCTGCTCCGGCTTAAGAGTCAACACACCGGTGTCAACGAAAAGCCCCCCATTGCGGTACTCGGGGAGCCCGGTCATGAGTTCCGCGCCGGCGAAGTGGATGTGCATCAGCACGGACATGGGCTGCATGAGGGAGTAGCAGAGCCACTGCGTCAGCTTGTGGAACGGTACGATGGTCTCCCACTCGGCGCTATTCGAGTCGCGCGGCATGGAGGAGAGGGGCCAGGCGTCGCCGAGGCTGACTCCGTCGACTACGGTGCGGGAGGCGGGCCAGATGGGTCCGAGCCCGTCCATGAGCACGTGCCACAGGGTTGGGAGGGGGACGATGGGGACGGAGGAGATTTGGGTGGTTGGGTGGGAAATCAGGTAATCTGGGAGGAGTTAGTAATAGTTCTGCTTTAGTGTACTGTGGCTACGGGAAGTTGCGCCATATAGTGGGTGGCATTTACCAATGATGTTTCCTGGTCGTAAATCGTCACCGAAGTACTGGCGGTTTTCCAGTGCTTTGGAAAGGCGGATTAGGAGGTTTGCGCGGCCATCAAGGCCAGTAATCGGGTTCTGTGCGGTGACCTGGAGGCCCTTGCCCATGGTCTCAACAGTGAGACGTCTCAGTCCGTCGGAGTCGACTCGGAATGGCTGGTCTGGGTCACTGGAGAACATGCCCGTCTTGAACATTTCCAAGCTCGCGACAGCGAGGCCCTCGCTCCTTCTGTATACCTTGCCATTCTCCTTCGACTTGTAAGACCATGCGGTGCCGGCTCCGGCGTCGAGAAGCACGGAAACTAAGAAGAGGTCGAGAAGGCGGCGGGTCCGCTCAGAGGTGTCGACAGAGCTGGGCCATGACTGTAAAAGATGTGTAACCCGATCTTTCCCGCCCACATTGAAATGTTGCCAGCGTCCATGAGGGGGAATCGTAGAATAATCCGGTGCAAAGTCGCGCTGTATGGTGGTTAGTTGCGATCCTGTAGAGCGTGAAGTGCGGGGTCAGAGGAAGGGTACCTTGATGATCGAAACAACAAAGGCCACCGAATCGTCGAACTTGGACATGTCGACATCGAAATGGTTTAAATCGTTATCCAGTGCCTTCTCTAGTAATACTGAGCATCGTGCCCTGACCGATCCGATGCTGCGCAGGTACGCCGCCGGGTCGACGAGTGGATCTGGAGCTTTAGGCATTTTGATCTGAGGACGATGCGACGGGGCGGTTGTTGTTGGAGAGAATGGTCCAGAGCTAGTTGGTGGTGACGAGCGTTTTCCAAATCCCAAAGTCGGAGATTGAAGTGAGGAATTTGAGGAGGCGAGTGAAGCTGAGCGTTCACTTATAGATGGCTTTGATGATGCCCTGTTGGACGAGCTCTTGCTGAAGAGACCCATCTTATCGGGTGTTGGCTGGTTGCGGTGATAAGGGGTTTTGGTGGGGTCTGATCCGAACCTCCCAGTGGACGAGTACTCCTGGTCTCTGGATTGGAACAACGAACACGTAAAATGTGCTGAAAATACACAAGTTGAGTGCTGAAATATACAATGCGAAAATGAACAGATCGATCTGATCTATAGAAAGATTAATGCGCTTCGATTGCTGTCAGTTGTTGTTTTGTTGGCGTGCTCGAGAAACAAATGTCGTATTGGTTGGTGGAGTGTATTTATTGTTAGAGTGGCGATTGATGCAAGTGAAATCACAATCGCAATTGGATTGGTGACTGGGAAGAGAAGGTGCTGGAAAGGCCGCAAGTAAAGAAGGCAAACAATATACAGCTTCCGAATAAATAAATGTCGAAAGGTAAGCCTCGTCCAAGCAGAAATATACACCAGATAACTCTCGAAATATGTCCGAGGTATTGTTGTTTTTTGTGTCGGGGGGGGAAAATAAAAATGGGTAGGAGATGGAGGAGGAGGACGGCGGGGGGCGGGGTGTTTTGGTTGTTGTAAGCGTTTCTCAGAGCGAGGAGGTACGAGAACCAGGAGTGGCCAGAACAAAGAGCTCCGTCCAAACAGCAGTAGCTTCGGTGGATCGAGCCATGTAACCAAACAATCAACGACGGTAAGGCGCGCAGTGGATATAATCGTCACGGTAAGAGAAAGAGCGATGTGGGGGGATAGGAGCGAAGAGACCAGAGACAGGAGAGAGAGCGGAGAAAAGAGTGACGATCAACGAGAAATATATTTTCACAGCACATTGAGGAAGCTGCGATGTGATGGTCAACACCAACCAAACAGAAAAAATATGCCGTTTAATCGTTCCACCAGACAAGTAACAAGCTGACCCTGGGGCGAAATTTCCTCTTCTAGCAGGTATGCTCACCCTCGATTAATCTATCAGCCTGTAACCCATGAATAGATCGCAGTCTACTGTCTACTACGCTCCGCAATTGCAAGTCTTCCCGCAGGTCGGCCCACACAGTTCATTATCCACAGTTATGGCTGGTTTACGAATTACGGAGTCAAGAAATACGCCCAGGATTTGCAGCTAGAGACACCCTAGAGGAGGGAGGAGGAACAAGGGCGGCATTTCTCTGAAGTCGGACTCCGAAGCAGTCCAAAAGAATATCCGTGGGCCTACCATGGTAGATACCCAACGGGGAAACAACGGAAAGATCCTTCCACTACCAGGGCCAGGCTCAGAGATGAGAGGTTTTCTTCTCCGGGCGCTCTCTCATACCCAGGGAATATATTTCCCTTCAGGGATCTGCAGAATAGCCAGGTTCTATACTGTGTGGAGCACAACCACAGCAAGCACAGTGATAGCGTGCACTGTGCATACAGTAGTGCTCTAGGACAGAGTACCCTTTACGACGACATGGGAGGATCATTACTCCCAGTCCCAATCCTGAGGGAATCAACACACTATCGAGAATGGAAACCCGTCACCCAGACTTCCAAGTACGCGGCGCACAACCACTCCAACGCTCGCATTGCATGTGAGCCATCCCAGCGTCCGTGTTTATTGCCCAACCGTCATGCCACTAACCACTTAGTTTTTCCTTGGCTACCATCCACTACAGCAGTTACGATACTCTAGACCCAAGCTTGCTCGGCCCCGGCGATTTACACAGCCCGCAGCTGTCTGGGTCCAGCTGTCCCCTGTCGAGCTACGCTACGGCCTGTCCCTGCCGTCCCTTCCTTGGGCTCTAGAACGAGGATCGAGGGAGATGAAAGGGAGACGCCAGCTGTCGGATAATTTCATACCCCACAATATTCAGCAGCCACAGCACCGAGTCCGATTCTTCTATGCGATTCTTCTCTCGAATGGTTGTGGGGAGAGTCGGTCGGATCCTAGACATCACAAAGTACGAACTCGAGTAGCGTTGTTATGGGCCTATTAGATTGTGCGCAGGCCGCGATGCAGGTACCGCAGCCACAGGACTGGCAACGACATGGATGCTGCAGTGAGGGGACTGCTGCTGCAGGGCACTGCAAAATTCTGACACAGCTACAGGCCTGTCGTAAGAACGGGGACATACGTACTGCATGCGAGCAGAGAGCGGTATGCATGCACACCGCGCAAACATGCTTGTACGCAAGGTCGTCTTTGGATAATTGAATCCCTGGTTTTGGTGCTGCTAACGTGCATCTAGCAGGTTGATCACAGTACCACCATCCGGTCAGAAGAAACAGCATGTGCTGACAGACCAGGCCATGATCTTGGTGTGCGACTTTGGGAGCTCATCACAATCACGAATACACCCACCAGCGCATAAATCCCACGTTGTCAGTGACGGAAATGCAACATTCCATGTGGTAGAACCTGGCACAATGATACCCTAAGAAACGTGGCCAGTTCAAACTCTATAGCAGAGTTGCACGAAGGCTGGAATGCTTAAGCAGTATTACAGTGGTGACGACTTCAACGCCCAACAACAACAACAACAATGGTCTCGCCAACTGAAGGATTGAACTAGAGACGCATGAAGTACAGTAAGTATCTGCGTACACCGGCTTATCAATCAACTCTCATTTTTCCGAATCCCCAACGCCCGACCCGTCCCATCATCGGCACGGGTAGTACCATCTCCCATAGTCGGCCCATCCGAAATACCTCTTAAAGATTCCTCATCGGGCTGTCCTTTAGACAGGATGCAAAGAGAGCACGGACACACCACAGCGTGAACCATGCCTTATCTCAAACCGAACGAACTCACTCTACAGGTGGAGCAGAGACCGAGCACCTGTCCCGTCCTCCCACCACACCCCGCCACAAACCCACCGCCCAGCACAAACTCCGCAATGACCCCTACAGAAAGCAGCCAAGCCCTTTCCACCAACAACTGCCACCCTTGACTAACACCGACAAATCCCCAGATTGCCGCCATCCGCCACAGCCAATAGTGCGCTACCTTCATCCTTCGGAACCCGCCCTCCCCATTGCCGCGCCCTCCCACCCAACCGTGCCCCAATCCCCTTAACGAACCAGTTCGTTCTCAAAACCCAATTAAAACTACTGTATCTACTCCCGCCTCAGTCAGCACCAGCGCTCGCGCCCTCGCTCCTCCTTGCATCCCACCTCCACCACCACCGCACGCACGCACTTCGCCCAGCCCACGCACAGCACCACGAGACACCAGAGACTGCCAATCGGACCGCTCCCGTGGCGGCTAGCTTGCGTGCAGAGGTCTCGGCCGGTTAGGGCACGTCCGCGCCGGCGTGCGCCAAGGGGTGCTCTGGAGCGGTGGTGGCGAGTTGTTGGTGTGTGTGGCGTTGGAGGAGGCGGCGGGGGGCGGCGGCGGTGTGATCTGCAAGGTAGGTCGTGTCTCGGTACTGTAGGCGTGAGGGGTCCGGGCGCGCGATGGGGATTTGCTTTTTCGGTTTGGGTGTGGTGAGTGGTGAGTGGTGGTGGCGTGGTGAGGAGGGGGAGGAGGCGTTCAGGCTGGCTTGGGGATGGTAGGTTATGGTGAGGTGTGTGTGTGGGTGGGGACAGATAGCTTCAATAGCTTCGTATGTATTGACGATAGTGTATGAATCTACGTAATGTAGTATGTAGTCCTATATACCCCAATCCTATATTCCATCCAAGGTATCCCTTCCAAGACATGCCATCCAAGATCTGCATTCCAAGATATGCAGTCCCGCCACGAGATCCAGATATCGGCTCTGTCTGTCTGGAGCAATTGTGTGTACTCCTCCCATATGTGCTTTTGCCAAATATCTGACATGAAAATCCCGAATCCCAAATCCCAAAACTCCAATCTACCCAGTCAAACTCTCAGGGTATCCCACATGTCGGCATCAGAGGAGCCAATGTCGTAACGTCGTATCAATCCAAACTCCAACCACCTTCCACTTTCCGACAAGCTTTCCAACCATCCCATCACGCTGCAGCACCATCGCCTTACCCCCACGTCCCCCACGCTCTCTCCCCGAACAAACCCCAACGGGACCCGGCATCCTCACCACGGCTCCCCCAGTAATCCCCCGCCCTTCTCCTCCCTCTTCACCCGCCGACTCGGACCCGGGGCCATCTCGACCCACTTTCCGTCCTTTGTCCACGTGCCCGCCTTCGTATAATCCAACGTCGCAGTCCCCTGCATGAACGCGAAGCGGAAATACTCATTCACGTCCAGACCCGGCTGGCGCTCCCACATGAAGCCCCGACCGTTGCGGGGCTCGTCGTCGACGAAGCCGCGGAAGCGCTCGACGTCGTTGACGAGGATGCTGACGCCGTCGAAGGAGGTCTCGAGGTCGGGCCAGGTGAACGTGATGTTGGAGTTGCTGGTTGTGGCGGCGGTGGAGAGTTGGATGGCGGGGGGGAGAAGGTTGGGGAGTTTGGAGTTGTGTTGCGCGTCGTCGAGGAGGGCGGCGTCGGTTTGGAGGAGCGAGTCGAAGCCCCAGCGTGCGATGCCGTTGATGAAGAGCCCGAGGAGGATGCCTTGGTAGAGGAGACTGGGCCGAGTTTGCATGCTTGTTCCGGGGATGAGGAGGATGGCGAGGATGTAGTGGTGGATGCGCAGGTTTAGGCCGGGGATGCAGATGCAGACGATGATGCCGACGAGGATGACGGCGTAGAAACTGAGGTAGCGAAGCAAGCGGCCTTCGAGGCGGAAGTACCAGATTTGTTGTACGACTATGGCGATGAGGATGATCGCGATGAAGGCGAGGGCTGCTTTCGCGCCGGGCTGCTGCTCGAGGTCGTGGGGGGTCAGGCGCTGGATGGGGATGAAGTCGAAGGTGTAGTTTGTGAGGGAGCCGACCCAGCAGCCGCCGAGCCAGAGGATGGTTTTTTCGACTTGCGCGGTGAGGCCGCGGAGGGTGCGGCAGATGGCGAAGGTGTAGAACACGAATGCGACAAACATAGCTGGGAGAAACCTAGAGACGAGGATTTGGAGCAGGTCGAGCATGCCTCTATGCGTAGGGGGGTCGGAGACGAGGCCCACGTGGATGAAGATAGTAGTGAAGGCGGTAAAGAAGAAAACCGAGGGAGAGGTGACGAAGAGGCTCAGTATCGAGGTGAAAATGACGGATACGGCAAGGATGGGCCATCTCATGTCTTTCGCCGAGCAGGTAACATCGGGCTGGAAGACGAAGGAGAGCGGGAAGTGCGAGTCAAAGCCTATGCTCTTGATACCGTTGCTTTGGGAGCTGGTAAAGGAGCTCGCTGCGCCATTCTTACTGACAACTCCGCAGCCGCCTTCGCTGTCGGTGATTACACCGGCGTGGATGGCAGCTTGGCAGAGGAACGAGTCGCCACGGTAAGTTGCCCTCGGGTCCTTTGAGGTATCTTCTGGGGGTCCGCCGATGACCAGAGAGGCGTAATTTATTTCTTGCGTGCCAACAGCGCGAGGATTGAGCACTTTGTAACCCGCGCAGGAGGCGGGGCAACGGAAGGCGAGACTCGTCCCCTCAAAGGGACGGCAGTTAGATCCTTGGAGGCCACATGAGTTACCAGAGCTCCAGAACGTAGCGCCGCAGTCGATAGACACAGGCTGGCCATAGGACCCTATGTCGGCCGCCAGGGTCGAGTATCGTAGCATCAATCCAAATGTGAGACCCCAGCAGAGATAGAAGAAGAGCAGAAGAGTCAGCCTCGCTTTCTTCTTAGGCACATAGGTGTCTAGGAACCGGATGGGGGCCTCCTGGATTTTCGGGAACAATGGCTTGATATGCTGTCGCCGCGGAGGCTGGGGTCCTTTTGCCCATCTTGCCACAGCCTTGGAGTACCGTTGAACTCTGGTCGGAATCCACGGATACTTGCGGTATGTCCCATCTTCCTGTATGAATCGCGGAGCAGACAAGTCTGAGCTGGACGCCGTTGTATCTGTATGTGGACGAGGCCGTTCTAGAGATTCAGTCGATGTTCTTATCCCCGCACCCGACGCCGGATGCGCGGCTTCTTCGTCGCTGAGTCTATCAGCCATCGCCATGTCGTTCGGTACTGGAAACTGCGTAAGTTACAATCACCTTGGCTTGTTAAATAGCTACTCACCACGACTATACGATGCTTCGGTAGCTGAACCTCGACTCCATGGAAGGTTAGGCATCCTCTACCTTTGTACGTCGGTGGTCGATTAGCTGATGTACAGTAATACTGGGTGCAGTCGTTGAGTTGCTTGCGTCCAGGTGGAGTACTTAGAGTGTTCTAGTCAGGGATGCCATGCGGGAGGATCGGAAACACGAGGCCGTTTCCCCAATGGGGAACGTGGATAGTATGGGATAGGATGGGATAGGATAGGATAGGTTTCATAGCCCACACAAATCTTCATAGTAGTCACAGTAGCGTATTACATTGTAAGGCTACTGACGGCTACAGAAGAGTGGAAGGAGGGGATTCCGTCTTGAGCGCATTGGCGGGATTGGCGCCTGTGACGTAGGCCTATCAGGAACGACACGGGTAAACTCAGGGCCACCAAAGGAACACCAACGACTATCAACCACCGCATTTTTAGCGTCATCGCAACCCACAGAATATTTTGGAGCTCTCGCCCAATACTGAAAATAACCAGGAACGTCGCAATAATACGATTTTATATCGGGGTTATATGGGGTACTGTACTTTGCGGAGTATTGTAAACAACATCTGACGTCGCTATCAGAGTATAACCAAGTATATTCAAGTATCAAACGTCCCGTTCATGAAGATCTGTACTGCGTATGCAAGGCTGTGCAACAACAACTCGGGCCTTCGTGACACAGTCTCAGTACTAACCTGCGGGCCGAAGATCATTACTGGCTTCCGAAGCAAGGGACTAAAAGCTTACACGAATTCTTCAACGTCGTCACAGAGGGTCAAAATGGCGGTCGGAGCATTGGATCAGCCGTTTTTCACGCTTCATGATGAAACCAGCATTGATGCTGCGCCCTCGGATCCCCGTCGTGCGAGACTTGGCCGTATCTCGGTGAAGGGCCGGAGGACTCTCGATACGCCGAACTTCCTCGCCATCACTTCACGTGGTGTCGTCCCCCATATCAGCCCCGATGTAGTAGGGGAGCAGACAGAGTTCGCCGGCGTCTATACCGCGATTGAAGACTGTAAGTACAAATCGTCCTGTCCAAAATAAGGCAGGTGTCACGTGTCCATACAGGGGCTGATCAAGATGTAGATGTCGAAAAGGCAACGAGAGGGGGCGTGCCTCCAATCATGAAGATGCCAGCTCGGAATAGCACGCCGCTCCATAGCTTCACTGCTTTGCCGCCTTCCCTCATCACCGTTATGTCGCCACGCCGCTCACCCGCCGTCAGCTCACCCCAGGGCAACCCAGACAGCGGCCTGTCAATCTTTACCTCCACTGGTTTCCAGTCTCTCAGCACGCAGCGGTACGCAGAGTATGCAAATTACATCAAGCCGGACATCACCATCGCTCTAGGTGATTTGCCATACGGGCCAATGCCTGGCAAGAAGCGAGCCTCTAAAATGTCCGAAAGGACGACGATGTGGGTTGATAAATTCCTCTCCGAATTATCAAAGTCCCCCGAGGCACCGGGCGCACCAGCAACAGCAGTCTTTGCACCAATCTTGACAAGAGACTATCAGTCTCAATTTGAGTATATCGAGCATATTTCCGAAGACCTCGCCCCCTCCCTTTCCGGCCTAGCATTCTACTCCTCCTCCCTCCTCCCCGACATCCCGCAAACCCCCTCTCTCAACCGCCTCGTCCGCCTCTCCCTCGACGAGCCCTCCTCTCCACATGAGATCCTCCGCCAGGTCTCACTCGGAATGGACGTCTTCACCATCCCCTACCTCACGTTTGCAACAGACTCCGGTCTCGCTCTGACCTACGAGTTTCCCCGCCCAGCAGTCCCGGACTCCTCAAACCCCTCTGTGGAGGGAACATCGCTCCTACCACTCGCCATTGACCTTTTCTCCCCAACCTACTCAACCGCCGTCACCCCACTCATCCCCACCTGCACGTGCTACGCCTGCACATCCCACCACCGCGCTTACATCCAGCACCTCCTCTGCGCAAAAGAGATGCTAGCCTGGACGCTCCTCGCGCTGCACAACCACCACTCCACCTCTACCTTCTTTGCGGCTGTCAGGAAGTCCATCGCCGCTGGTACATTCGAGGCGGATAAGGAGGTGTTTGAGCGGACTTATGAGACTGAGCTCCCCGAAGCCACGGGCCATAAGCCGAGGGCGAGGGGATACCATTTTAAGAGCGGTGCTGCGGAGCCGAAGAGGAATAAGCCGGCTTGGGGGGCGTTGAGTGAGGGGGTGGGTGCGACGACGCAGACGCCGCCGGTGATGCCGGATGAGGATGCGAGGACGTTGGATGAGAAGGGGTTTGCGGAGGATTTGGCTGATAGGCCGGAGTGAGTGGGTTGTGGGAAATAGATGATAGATATTAATATGCGATTCAAGCATGCAAACTTGGCTGAATATGTGTTGCAGTATAGCTGACAATATATTTTGGTAATTGATATTTTATTTTGAACATAATAAATAAAATATAAAATGATTTTAATAGGAGGTTTGAAACTTAATACGGTGGTCTCTCTCTAGTCCACAGTACTCTTGACAAGCGTCGGCAGTAATTATTCCTAGATTTTTTCCCTTGGAGCTTTGAATCCTCCCTATATGTGGAAGGAACGATTACCAAGCAAAGGCTCAGTCGCAGCTTCCTCATATCTTGCAAATGCTGCATATGGAAGGAACGATTACCAAGCAGAACATCGATCGTAACTTCCTAATGAATTTCACCTTCTATATAAGGAAGGAACGATTACTAGCAAGCTTCATCGCAGCTTCCTCAAGACTTCTAGAAGTTATATACGGAAGGAACGATTATCAAGCAAGCTTCATCGCAGCTTCCCCAAGACTTCCTAGTCCTATATATGGAAATAATAGGCTATGTTATTGCTGGTGGCTAGTAATATGCTATTGCTAGCAGCTACCAGTTGTAATCACCTAGTCTTTGTCACAATATACCAGGTGGAAACATGGTAGAGACGTTATTCTGCCGGCTTTACAATTCTACACCGCCCATAGCTGTTTCCACCGCCTTTAACGACACCAAATCAAATCGCGACTCTCGATAATGCCGATAAGCCCTGCCAGCCACAAGACAGGCGGCTGTTGGCGTACATGTCTGCCTGAGACCATTTAGTATAGTTGTAAACTAAAGATATCTGGAATCAAGAATACTACTTCAATAACCAATGATTCGGCTACAAGATAACACAAATAGAAATATATTGTTGTGAAGAACAGCTGTTATTATCCTACATCAAGGTGGTGGTGACTTTCAGATCGCAGATCGCGCCAAACCTGGCCCCGCTCGGTGTCAACCTCAATCGACCGAAGCTACACCATCCAACAGCATCACAACCACATCCAACATCCAAACTGCCATTGAAACCATCACCAACGCTTCCTCCACCCACAACGCACCCGTCCGCATACCCCGTCGCACCACGTCCCCGGCAAGCACCCTTTCCAGTCCCGCTGTGCTACACAGGTCGCGCAGATCGGTTCCCGACTTTCAACCGCAGTCTCCCCGCCACCAACCAGACGTCGAGACGACGACCTGACTTATTACCCAGACCCTAACGCCCGAGAAGACGGAACCGAGAGGCGTTATTGCGCGGATAGATAGCTGGCAACGGACCGGACGTTTATTTCCAGCGAAGTGCAGTATTACAAGTGGCTGGCTTCGCGCAGATTCCCGACTTTCGCATCTGCTACCGCTGAGACACCTTGGACAAACTTTCGGGATCTCACTGGTGTCAATAGGTAACCTTGGCGCGAGGCCGAGTTTCCGAGAGACTGCTATCAATTCGTTGTCCTCGACTCAAACACATAAGGGAATATGGAGGCCTCGGCGCAACCAGTAGCGGATGCGGGCGCGGCGCCGGAGATTCGGAAGCAGAAGAAGAAGAAAGTGCTGTTGATGGGGAAGAGTGGGTCGGGGAAGAGTTCTATGAGGAGTATCATCTTCAGTAACTACGTTGCAAGGGATACGAGGCGGTTGGGGGCGACGATTGATGTCGATTTGAGCCATGTCAAGTTTCTGGGGAACTTGACTTTGAATCTGTGGGATTGCGGAGGGTAATTCAAGTCCTTTGCGTTTGATGAGTGGAAATATTAACATGAAATAGACAAGATGCGTTCATGGAGAACTACCTATCTCAACAGCGTTCGCATGTCTTTTCAAACGTCGGCGTTCTTATATATGTCTTTGACATCGAATCTCGCGACTTCGATCGAGACCTCCTAACCTACCGTTCCATCATCTCCGCCCTGTCACAATTCTCACCTACCTCCTCCGTCTACATTCTCATTCACAAAATGGACCTTGTCGCGCCCGCCCAGCGCGAGGCATCATATAACGACCGGATCGCGGCCATCAGGACGAAGTCCGATGTCTTTGATCCTGTCCCATTCGCGACCTCAATCTGGGATCAATCGCTGTATAAAGCATGGGCTGAGATTATACACGATTTGGTGCCCAACCTCTCCTCAATCGAGCGGCATCTCGCAACCCTCGGCACACTGATCGAGGCCGAAGAAGTGCTTCTCTTCGAGCGCTCGTCCTTCCTCGTAGTTTCCCACTGGTGCTCCTCAATCGGATCATCGAACCCAACTACCGACCGCTTCGAGCGGCTCTCTAACATCATTAAGAACTTCAAGCAATCGACGTCCCGATATACGGGGACACCGAAGTCGGCGGAGCAGTTTGTGCTGTTGGAATTGAAGCTGAGTCGCTTCTGTATGTTTGTGGTCAAGTTCTCTACAAATACATATCTGGCTGTTGTGCTGCCTCCAGGAGAGGAGCGATTTAATGCAGCGCTGGAGAATGCTATGCAGGCTAGGAAGGAGTTTGAGAGTCTAGATAGTCCCGCGAGGAGAGGTCCGGATCGTGGAGTTAGTGGACCGAGCGAATGAATACCTTTTCCATTTTGAATGATCTGGATGGATTTGAGTGGTGGAAAGCAGATAATATATGATTGATACCCGAGAGATTGAAAGCCTAACAAAAGTAAAGACCATTGAACAATTTAAGTGAACTTTCTACCATCTAAATGTGTCTATGTAAATGTTATACAAGTAGAGGGGTTCATAAACGCGAACTGCCAAGGGGTCTCGTGACATTTTATGCACGGACAGAGTTATGCACTAGCTCCCAGGAACCTGGGACCTCAAAATATTTCTGGGCGACGGTACAGCGCACTTGTCCGCGCACCTACGACGACAACCAGCCATGATACCGAGCAGAGGGATACAATGGTCCAGCCGGACCATTGGCATAGGTCGCCGGCGACTGGAAGAAATCTCCATTAGATCCGTAAGCCCCTCCCCCACCCCCAGCCAACTCACCGAGCTCACCCGAACGACACAGTTTTCCTCATCGACCACCCGCAATGCGCGGCTCTCCGCCGCGCCATTCGGCACATTGTCGTCCAAGACAGCAGCTGCGAGACCGCGATTCGTGCAATCGAGCTCGATCCTGACGCAGCTCCCATCGCGGCGCTTCAACTCCTCCAAGGCGGCCGCGACTACCGCAGCAACCACACCCGGAGCTCCCACCACCGAGGCTGTGGCCGGAACGACTAGTGCGTATACCAGCACCTCCCTCGACGACGCAATCGATATCATCACCAGCGCCAAAGACGCCCCGGAACACATTGGTTACCTCAAGTCGCTCGGGCTGGACTACGGTTACGGACCCACCACCTGTGTTGAGTGGTTGCTCGAGCACACACATGTCTACTGCGGCACGCCGTGGTGGGCGTCCGTCGCCTTAACCGCCGTCTTCATCCGTATCGCCTTCTTGAAGTTATACATCGATGCCGCCGACAACGGAGCGCGCATGGCGCGCACCGCACCGCAGACGAAGCCGCTGCATGAGAAGATGCTCAACCACCAGCGCAACAACGACCAAGCGGCGATGATGGCTGTGCGACAGGAGATCTCGGTTATCCATAAGCGTGCGGGAGTTAAGATGTGGAAGTCGATGCTGCCGATGGTGCAGATGTTCACCGGTTACGGGACGTTTGTGCTGCTGCGCGCGATGGCCAAGTTGCCGGTTCCTGGCATGGAGACGGGAGGCATCCTGTGGTTCCAGAATTTGGCGATACCGGATCCATTATTCATTCTTCCTCTTGCCGCGGCGGGTGTGTTGCATGTGGTGCTTAGGGTGCGTTCTTCCTTCTCCATGATACCTGATGCCGATGAATATGTACTGACAGCCCCATAGCAAGGAGGTGAGGCAGGAACATCAACCATGTCCGCCAACACCATGAAGCTCCTCGCCTACGGCTTCCCCGTCCTCTCGTTCGCCTTCACCTTCTGGCTCCCAGCCGCCGTGCAACTCTCCTTCTTCGTCACGGGTCTCTGGTCCGCGGCGCAAGTCACCCTATTCAGGCGGCCCGCAGTCCGTTCTTTCCTCGGAATGCAGCAGATGCCCCCTCCAATCAAGGAAGTGGATCTCAAGAACGCGAGCCCCTACCGCGCCGACATCATAACGGCGCAGCTGATGAAGCAGCGCCAGGAGGCGCCGACGACGAGAGGCATCTTCGCCGCGCTCAACGATACCGTTGAGGGCGCGAAGAAGTCGGCTAGGGAGGGCGTGAAGACCGCCAGGGAGATGGCGGGGCAGCAGGAGGCGCCGGGGAAGAGGACGAAGGCCCAGTTGGCGAAGGCGAAGGAGTATGAGAAGAAGAGGAGGGCGGAGGAGGCTGCCAAGGAGAGGCAGTATAGGGAGTGGAGGAAGGCCCAGAAGGAGGCGGAGAGAGGGGAGTAAAGGGTGCCATCACCGCGATAGGTTGGTGAGTGTGGTGGGGTAGATTGTATTATAGGAGTGATGTGTATGTTGCATTGCATGGGGGGTGCTGTACTTGTATTTAACTTCCATTTCTGTTCGATATGGTGGTGTGTACTTCTGGGATAGTGGTGGTCAAAATGTGTATGGCATAGTCCTTGCTACAATAGAAATTTCATATCAAAATCCTATTTATAGATGCTACCGTCGACCGATGCTCCTTTCTGCAAGGAGAAGACTGGATAAATCCGAGTTCTAGAGGAATTAATCGAGTACTCATTTTGGAGGGCCGCATCGTCATCAACACTGACGCCAATCGAACGTTGCTGGTATGTCTCTCGCGACCCCCGAGCCTCACTGAGGTGACAGAAAAGAGCCAGTGGTGAGAAGTAACGACAGGGAGATATTAACAGTGAGAATATAGTGACAGCAACAACCATCTTCGGCGGTGGCGGCGAATGAACAGAGAAACAAGGTTATAGGCTGAGAGTCTATGTTTGATGTGTGTGAGGAGGGGCTTCGAAGTGACAGAAGAATGCATGGGTGGAATAGACGACGAGTTAGAAGGTCGTGAGGGTTCAAGATGACTGTTGTAACAGCTCAGATTTTATACGTGTTTAGATTCCGGGAAGAAACTTACATATTCGTCGGAAGCCATGTATATCTCACTAGTTTATGTTATGATATTTACGAGCTCCTCTATAGTGGCAGTCTTTGAGATGTCATGTAATATCACCTTTTCCTACCAAATCCACACGCCCATCCCTTGGCCCTCTCACTCCAGGAGGCATAAATACACCCTATTTCCCATATTCCGTATCCTTCAACCTAATTCACACAACAGCTGGTCGAAGTGGAAATGTGCAGGCTATTTTGTTCTATTGATGCAACATCGTACGTCGTGGTGTGTCTCGATATCGGGATCTAGGGAGGGAGTTTGATACCGGTGGGGAGATAGCGACGACGAGAAGACTGCGGTGAGAAGGCTGGGCGAAGCTGAGAAAAGGGGCCGACAGTTAGAGAACCTTGGCAGCAGCAACACCACATATCCAAGCTTTGCCTGTTTCCCGAGGAGCGTCGTGATACCTTTAGCCTCTAGCAGCGCGGGTCAGCTGGAGTGAGTGATGGGAAATGGCGATATTGTCAATTGGCTCAAATCAGTAAAGCGCTGCTAATGGTAGGAATAGTAGTGTTACTATACAGATGTAGCTTTATGGGATGGTATGGCGGTGGTTTGGGGTATTCTGAGCTGATGAGTATATCTTCATCTATTTGCATATTAACGACTTACAAGACCCATCGAAGCAGTCGATACCACAATGGGCACCCGCCATTGAACCCCCTTTGTGTTTACTAAGATCTGACGTATATTGTAAAAATCGCCAGCATCACCGAATTTGAGAAGGAGGATCGTGAGCAGGATGGAAACAAGGATGCAGCGCTCGACGACCAGGAGGATACTAAGGAGGATATACAACCTGCTAGGCCCGAATCCCCAAGCCCGCCACCAAAAGAGGAAGAGAAAGGGGGGGGGATCAATGTTTATAGAATGTACACCATACAAGATGTTCAGGGAATACTGAAAGATTCCAGATATGGCAGAATGCGTGGACTGGGACGGAATCACGAGGGGAAGGACGGAACACGATGTACTGCGACTTAGGTGGCTATGGATAATTAGGGACCTAGGTGCGAGAGAAAAAGAGGGGGGGGGGGTGAGCGAGGGTGAGCGAGGGTGAGTGTGAATATGGTATAAAAGGCACCCTGATGCCATGTCCAGATTTCGCAGTCTACTGTCTACAACATAGCATCGTTCTGTATAAAAACCTAGCTAAACATTGTGCTTTACAGCAATATGGCTGAAAGAATTACTAACCGTAACGCCCGTAGGCGTTACACGCGCTCTCGTCTGTAGCGATATAGAGGTCGTCAGCCATTGTCGTCGCCGTTGCCGTCTGGGTGTGCCACAATAACTCTGGAGGTGCCTGCGAAGCACTTATCGGAGCCACTTATTTGCAGCGGCCAGCCGAATGTCAAGGTCTAGTGACGGGCCGTTTTCGCGGTGATACATAAGGCTAACGCATTACGGCAACATCTCAAAGGTCACTAACAAGCGCATCTTCACTCTGACAGGTCCTCACTCACCAGCGACTTCAAAGTCCTCGAGGTTACATTGCAAGCAGACTACAACTCATTTAGTTACTCGCAGGCATTATTAGCAATTCAATGGCTCTCTGCGCCCTCTGCCAGAAGCTCTCGCCATGGACCATCCCTCACATCAAAGAACCTTTCTCCCGCGACGAGCTTAAAGAATTCGTGACACATCACTTAACATTCACAGCCCTACGACAATCTAGTCTCACTTGTCCATTATGCTCTCTAATCCACACAACAATAGTAGACAGGGGGAAGTACCGTATTAATCCGGGAACCTTGCAAGAAGATTTGCCTATCCAACTTGGTAGTTACAGACATATATTGATCAGCCCAGGAGGACCATCACAACTGTACTCAATCGCGGTCCGATGCGGCGAGTGTTATGGATCTCTTGTTGCACTGGCAAAAGACGGAAGTGAAGCTGCCGTATCTAGAGAGGTTGCAGGACGTTTCCCCTTGAACCCGGACAGCGATGAAGGCTTTGCGATGGTATCCACTTGGTTCAAGGAATGTATAGAAAAGCACCCGCATACTTGCAGATTACCTGGTAATCTTACGGGAACTGAAGTCGCTGAATTCCCAACTCGGGTCTTGGATGTAGGCACAACTGGTGATTTGCAAATTCGACTCATTGACTCGAGAGGCATGAGAGGTCAATATGCAGCACTAAGTCATCGATGGTCTACAAACCCGATAGAACATTTCAAAACAACGAAACCGCTTCTAGACCAGCGAAAGGCGGGTATCAACATTAATGCCATGCCACTCAATTTCCAAGACGCTGTGAAGGTCACACGGAAACTCGGTATCCAGTATCTGTGGATAGATTCACTGTGTATAATACAGGACGATACGGGCGACTGGGAGTGCGAGTCTGCAGTAATGGGCCAAGTTTACAATAACAGCAGTGTCACTATTAGGGCGGCTCCCGAAAGGTCGAGGTCTCCCTCTAAGCAATATAGTGGAGGCTTCCTTTCTAGACCCGCTAGCACTACAGATTCGCCGACAGTCGAGATACCGTATCGAAAACGAAACGGAGAGCTTGCTGGATCGTGGTTTATGCAGCCAGATAAGTATTTCCATATCGGGAACTGGGAGTTGCATACGAGAGGATGGGTGCTGCAAGAGGAGCAGCTAGCTCGAAGATCCATCAGTTATTACGGGGATAAAGTGTCCTGGGTAAGTGTCCCATATGTAACACAATGCTCGTCCAGGGTAGTGTCTCAAACACGGGCTGAGTCCCCCCAAGAACCTATGCACCTAAATTATACTGGTATGAGACTAATAGATCTAAAGATGTGTAAATTATCTACAAGTATGACGAGCGAACCACAGCGTGGTGAAGTCTACAGTCCCGAATATGTCAAAAACGCTGAGAGTATGGAAAACGAAGACTTCAACGGATACTGGCTCGACATAGCATTCATGTATTCCATGCGCCGTCTTACTTTCGAATCCGACAGGTTCCCAGCATTGTCGGGTCTAGCAACCTTCTTCTCTAAGCGGCAGGGTAAACAGTACTACGCCGGCATCTTCAGCGGCGGAATTGCCCATGGTCTCCTATGGTGCGCCGTCACGCCCGGCATTTTATCGCGCCGAAAGATCACCGGTTACGTGGGCCCGTCGTGGAGTTGGATGTCGGTGAATGGACGGATCACGTTTAAAGGGAGAGGCGGCGATGATGAATCCGTAAGCGCTTTGGGAGATGTCACGTTTAAGCTCACACCTCTCGGAATGGACCCTAACGGTACTCTTAAAGATGGGCAGATGCAGCTGACTGGTAATATCAAAAGCGTAACAATGCGCCGGATAACGGCCAAGGGGGATATGACGATGCGCCTTGAAGCTGATTCGAAGGTGGTGGCAAATTTCCAACTTGACTTTGCAGATCAACCCCCTTTGGAGAATGAGATCCAGGAGGTGGAGTGTTTGCTTGTAATGAATGGTAGCGACTGCCCATATAATGTTTTGGTTTTACGCCGAGTTAAGCAAACACTGCACTTTGAGCGGATAGGTATAGCCAGTGTCGACCCAGCATGGTTTGTTGCGGGGAATAGCAGGCACGAATATATAACTGTTGTATAATCACCTCAAAAGGTTATAAGGGACTGGTTTCACAGGGAGAGGTGTATTGTTCGAACTTATTTATAGCCTTTACATAACGTTTGTTGATAACCTTATGGTAAATTTATGGTAACTTTAGTCAGGACTCGGTGGGTGTTTAGAATTTCACAATTCCTTCAACTAGTAGTTGGAAGGCTAAGGGAAGAAACGCGTGTACGCCGCTATAGCAAGTGTGGTAGGGCTAATCACAGTACGTGCACTTGTCAGATTGTGATAGACATGTCTAAGGAAGAGGACTCTGAATAGTTTCAATTGGTTTCTAGTTTTGTGGTAGATACTAAAAAGTTGCGAAGATTCCAATTGTCTTCCCCTCATCACATAGTCTGCTTTCTCCTATGCCTCTTCCAACTATCTGCCAAGGTTGCTATTTGTAGGAGGGATGCATTAGGCAAATCCAATAGCAATGCTAAGGCGTCGGATATATGGGGGGTCACTATAGGATCCAGGGAAAAGTTTTGGGGTTATAATTCTAGTCCATTACTATCTAATGCGGGCCATGAGCACCCTGTAGAACACATGGAAGCTCTTGAATAGTCTTGCGGACAGCGGCGTCTGTTACGCTTATGAGAACAATGGAGTAAATGTAAAAACCTCAAAAGGAGGGTAGAATGGAGGAATAGAAGGCCCAGCTATAAGCGGTTTGAGTGCAAGCTATTAAATACGTCAGATATTTGAAAGAAAATAAAGGCTGATTTATCTTACCTGCCTGTCCGGGTTAAGAGCGTCAGGGGCTACCCACCCCCTGGCCTTGTGAGCAGTCTCTACGCTAATATTTGTTAATACAGTAATGCACAAAGTTCGGGGAGCTGGGCTGTACATGTAGTTATTAGCGCCGTACCCCACCACCGGTGTAATGAACCACTCTAGGTTAATCCTAGGATCGTTGGTAGGAAAGGCGAAAAGGCGGTCGTCGAATCCTCCAATGGGGTTGTTTCGAATAGTCAAGCGATACCTGCCCTCAGTCGCAGGTTGAACATCCCACTAAACGATATTAGAAACAAAAAGCTGGGACATAGATAGCTACTTGCCAAATCAATGTTCCCATTATCAAGGAGAAGGATAGGCTTTGGGTTTATGGAGGTGTCCTCGTTTGGGCTGCGGCCGACGTACCCTCGTTCATCAGAAGCTAGGGATCGAATGGTATAGGGTCCAGGGGCAATCTGAGCCTTGACTGCGGCGAGAGCTGCAAATAGTGGGATGATGCTGCTGATCTTCATTTTGAAGAATGGTTGGGTTGATTGGCTAGTTGTGTTTGCTGTTTGTGTTTGTCTGTATTTGCAATTGTTGATGATGAGAATTTGAAGGGAATCTTCACGATACTTATAGGCGTCCTGTTCTGATACTTGATACCAAAAGATCGATCACGAAAACAAATTGAAGACACTTAAAAGCATGAAGATAATTCTTCGTTGCCAACGCTGACTGCATTTCGTGATTCTTTCCCGTTTGGTTTGTTATGGCCTGAGACATGGGCAAATCTGGCAGTGCCTGAAGCCCGCTCTCAGCTGTTGAGATCGAGGGATATGTGCGACTGTATGACTATTGTTTCAATATATCGGGGTAACTAACAGTTGCACGACCAATCATCTCATAATATATGATTATGATACTATATAACGTTATTTCGGGTTGCACCCGACAAGGCGAGTACGTGTGGAGAAGAGTTCCTATTACTAATGAATATTCCATCCCTTGGGGGACTGAAGAAGGATCCCGAGGGGAAATGTCGAGCAGAGATGCAAGGGGACAGAATAGGTGAAGTAAGGTGATCGGCGAGGGGTTCTCGTGCGACCCAAAAGTCTATGGAGGTCTATCCATAGTGAGAAGAATAACAGATAGTGTGCTTTTATATCTGTTATTAAGGAACATATGGGGTAACCGTGTATTTTACCCCACTGCTACAGCTTCCAACCCTTATATCCACCAACTATGGGCTACAAACGTGCAACTAGCAAAACACATTCTGAAGAAGACATATAAAAGGCAATAGCCAGCTGGAAAAATATACAGTTTTTATCTATCTAGGCTATTGCGAAATTGACACGAGAATGTTGTGTTGCCTCACCCTACTCACCCTCAAGACAGCAAGGGGCATAACTTCCGAGCTATGCCTATTAGCACGATTAAGAGCATCAAGCCTGAATTACAAGCTTATGTATGGCAGAGCGGACGGGATGCCCAATTATCTTAAGTCTATGGTCGTATGTGATTGTTCTTAGGGCATTGCATAGCATAAGGGGTGACGAGAAGACAGAATAAGACAAAACGCCTTTTACAACTAGGAAAGATTAGAAGAAGTGGTGTAATAGAGTGGTAACACGATGCGGGGACGTTGCAATCTTGCCCTACTATAAATAATCCTTCCGGCACCCATTACCGTCTCCCCCCCCTCTCTCTCACTTCCCAACCTATAAAACCGCCAGCCATCACACAATACCTCCCGAAGATAACACAACCAAACATGGGATTAAAAGTGGCGGGGTTGCCCCATCCGCTATCCCCGTCATACGTGCCAGCGTTTCTGACTGTTAGCGATTCAAGGGACGGAGGGTGATGCAGGCAGCCTCGGTCCGTTGTGTGACCCCCGCCACCGACGAGAACCAGACGACGACAACACCCGTGATGGCAACACAAACTAGATCTCACAGCATCCTTAAAGGTTATCGTGTTTTCATTCTTGAAGACGAGTAAGTTTATTCAGTCCCTCCGTTATATCTTTGAGGCCGGCATATGTTCCCGGATTCCCCTGTTTTAGTCTTTTTGATATAGCGGAGTTGGAAAGGATGAGATGGGGGTGAGTGGTGTTGATGGTTGGTTAGTTTTATTCCCATCAAGAGGCGAGGAAAGGGGTTATGCGAGATGGCTTGTAAAAAACCCCGAGATAACCCACGAAACCCCTGAATCCCACCCCCCTTTTCCCACGCAACCCACCAAGCTAGACAACGCCCCCTTTCCCGGCCAAACGACCCAGCAAACGAGACAACCACCCTCCCTCATCCTATATAAACAACAATAACCCCCCTTCCTCCCAGCGGCACAGTAGCGCAGTGGTAGTACCACTGTCTGGACAATCTGGCCAGCAGAGGACAAAAAGGTTATGGATTCGAATTCCGGCGTGGAGACGATGAAACCAAAAGGAGAGAAAGAGCTTGGAAATGAATAATAAGCGATAAAAAGTAAAATCACATAAAAATATAAGTGATTTTCTCCCTCATCAGATCTTGAGAGAGCTGATGAGTCTTTTTGATTTTTTGACATTTGAATCTTTTGAGGGGATTCTTTTTTTTAGTCTAGGGGGGTGAATAATAGGATACCCCTTCCCACCCCCCCTTCATATCCTATATAACTCCCCCCCCTAACAGGCCCCAACAGGAGTATGGACGCTAAAACAGCCTAATAGAGGTATACTGCAGCCGAGGCAGAGTTGATCCCAACCGAAGACCGAGTGGTGGCATCCGCAACAGCCCAGGCCCTCCCCAACATCATGAAAGATAGCGTACCCTAAGACATGACAACTCTCGGCAAGTGGCGAGAACAACACGATGACAGCGAGAATATCAGATGATGACAGGAGTAAACGGCGGCGATGAAATGATGGCAGCAACAACACCCCCTTCCCCTTTCCTCCCCTTTCCCCTTCTTCTTCTTCCCCTTCGCCCTCCGACCACAACACAAAACACAACCCCCGCCGCGGCACAAGCACCTCACAAACATCCCCACAAACACCCCCCGAGCTGGTTAAGAAGAGCGAGCTGGACAGAGCGTGCCTTTTATGTCGTTTGATGGTGTTAGCTGGGCTGGGCTGGGGAGGGGAAGTGGGAATAGACGATGAAAAGGGGCAGGGATGGAAAGGGGAAGGATAAATATTGAAGAAGATAAAATAAGGTTGAGAAACAACACCTTAAATACACGTAAACCACGAACCATCCCATCTACCCCCCTATCCCACCACTCCTTCCATCCGCCCCACGACCAAAATATATATCTATAAACACTATATCCCCCAGCAAAGCATACCTACCTCTCAAGATCAAGTCATCTAAAAGGAAATCCGCGAGGGAATGATGGCATAAACTCTTTTTCTCAACCACCACCACTAACACAAGGCCTGACCCAAGACGAACCACCCTCGATATCGCGGAGGGCGGTGGTGGTGAGAGGTGAGAAACTACACAACGGTGAGAACCCTCCACCAAGAACAACAACAGCACCCCCCGACAGCAGGCCCCCTCGACAAGCACCCCCCCACACCTCGACAGCGCCAGTGCCCTCCCCCCCTCACCCCCACCCACCTAGCTAGGCAAGAACGACGCACTCACACCACACACGACCATAATTGCATTCGGTGACATTATCTCTTCCATGATGGGCTGTTCATTTCTGTCCTAGGGTCGGGGGGGGTGGGTTATATGCATTCTGGGCCTGGAGGTGTGTTAGTAGGGTTTGTGGGAAGAGGATGATATGGGAGGTAGGGTAGTGAGAAAGGGGAATGGAGGTGTAGGAGGAAGACAAGAAACATATAAGATAGGAAATGAAATGGGATTGATAAACGGTCATTCAATACACGCAAACGTGGCAAAAAACGAAGATTACGAACAAGCCACCCAGCCATATCTGCGATACTAAATTACCAGAGCAGTAGCGACGCACTACTACAGCACAAGCTGCGCTCGAGGTGAGGATTCGAATCTAGAGCATATCCAGGCAGCCATAGATGTGAGAAGGGAAGCTGGAAAGCTGCGTGGACTATCTGTTACTGCTGTACGCAGGCGCGGTGAGTGCGTGGTGGGCTGTAGAGGTGGGGGTGGTTGGTGGTGACAGGTGAGAGGCGAGAGATGAGAAAAGAAGTTGGTGAGAAGGAAGATGACGATGACAGGATGGAGGTCGACGACGGTGAGAACCCCACCCAACAGCTACAGCAACAACACTTCGCAGCTGCATCTCAAACCCCACACCCCACCACAGCAGGGCGTGGAAACACATCCAATCCACCCACGCACAGGCGCAACGAGCAGGGTCCCGTGAACTGTGCGAAGTAATATATGTTGCTCTTTGTCTTTTCCTAGCTGGGGGTTGGGGTTGTGTATTTATAGAGAGGGTTTGGGGTCGGATCTTGTGGGGGGTGAGAGAGGAAATGGGGATGGATGAGTAGGGGGGAAGGAGAAGGGGGGGTTATAGGAAGGTAATGGTATCATATACACACACTCATACTACAAAGTAGCAAGAAGCACAGCAAGGAGTTAAAAAAGAAGCCCATATCAACAACTAAACCCACTACTATACACACATCTCCCCCTCTCATCATCTCCCCACCCAACCCCCTTCCAATCCCTCCCCCCCAAGACTCAAAAAACTCCCAGTTCCATCAGCCCCAGCTACAGCACAGCCCAGTCTCAGACCCAACCGCACGAGCACGAAAGCCTTAACGACGCATCTAGAGAGACAAAGAGTGGAAAGGGGGGGGGGAACCCGAAAACGCATAGAAGGCAGAAAGAATAAAGTAGCATGAATAAGATAAAAGACAACTCCCTCCTCCACAAAACAACCCCCCTCATAACATAACCCCCCTCATCAACAACCCAATCCCATCACTTCACATCCAAACCCAACAGAAACTTCCGCACTGTACTGGACTGGACTTAGTTGTGGCGGCGACCGTGGCGGTGCGCGCGCTTCCTCGACGCAGCAGTAACTGTCATTGTCTGCACATCATCCATAACAGTAGTCAACTCCTCAATGACAATAACCTCCACCACGCTCCCACCCTGGGTGATATAGCTAGTCGAGCTAATCTTCTGGTTCGCAGCAAGGACGAGCGTAGGCTTCTCAGTGGTTGCCGGGGGCTCAACATCAGCAACCTTGACGATAGCAGCGTTGTTCTCCTTGAAGATGCCACCTGGTGCCGCGGTGGCAGAGGGGGCGACGGTAGATCCAGCAGAGTGAGAAAGGGTGGGGACAACCACGGTGGAAGCGTCAGCGACGGGAGCAGCGCCCTTGACGACGTAATCCGGGCCAGGGGTGAGCTTCACGCCACCTGGAAGGCTGGGGATAGGTCCCACGAGGTTCTCAGCCGCGAGGACAGAAGCGAGGATTCCAGTAGGCTCCTTGATCAGGCACGTCTGGGCGACGGCATCAGTCTGGATAGTGAACAAGGGGCAGTCCTCGATGCGGCCGGAGAGGTTGGTGCAGGTATCGACAGCGGACTGGAGGAAGTCCTCTTCCCAGCCCATGATGAAATCGCCGTGGTATCCGTAGCCGGTGGGATCACCGTTGGAGAAGACGAACTCGCCGTCCACGCCGTCGAACTCGGCTGTGTTCCATATCGTCTCGTAGAAGAGACCCGGGAGGCGGATGGGGAAGCCCTCGGGGCATGTGCCGTCCATGACGGAGGAGGGGTATGCGACGTGGTCCATCTTGTTGGCGGAGGTGACGTCCTTGCCGTTCCAGCACGAGGGGAACATGAGCTCGGCGCGGATGCCGTCCTTGCAGTTGGCGTCGAGGTAGGCCTTGTCGGGCATGAAGTGGCGGTAGAGGGAGCCCTCGGCGGCCAGGTTGTAGTTGAGGCAGTTGAAGCCGAGGGCTTTTTGGGCGAGGCCCTTTTGGGTGGTTGGGGCGGTCTCGCCGGCCGTGAAGTTGCGCTGGTTGGAGTCGCCTGCGATCATCTCCATGCCGTGGGGGAAGGCGGTGATCTTGGTCTCGCCGGGGGCGTAGTTGAGGAAGTAGTAGCTGAGACGAAAGGTTAGTGGGAGGGTTTGGAGGGGGGAGAAGGGTGACGTACGAAAGCATGCCTCCAACTTGGGTGACGAGCTTGTACTGGCCAGTAGCAGCGTCCTTGAAGTACATGGGAGGAGTCCAGTAGGCGGACTTGTCCTCGGTGACGGCGCACGAGGTGCAGTCGCCAGCGAGGAGATCATCACTGCCAGAGGTGGCGGTGAAGCCTGTGAGTGTTAGCCTTGTGCTGTGGTGATTTGAGGTTGATATAAGATCGGGTTTTGTCGGTGGTCGTGAACAGATGGAAATCGAGTCTTCCTGTTCACCAACCACGACAATGTGATGTCGACTGGCACAGCCAACGATAAGATCAATCCAACATATCACAAACATAAAACATACCGGAAGAACCAAAGATGGTGTGGGCGTGGGCAGACGCAACTCCTGGGTTCACGAGGGGATCGAGACGAGCAAGACCCGAACGACCACGGCACTCCATGCGCCAGAAAGCATCAGCGGAGCCCGCAAGGACCATCGCGGCGATGGCTGGGGTGAACTTCATCTTGAAGGTGGTGAAGTTGTTGTTGTTTGGTTGGTTGTATGTGTGTAAATATCAACAGGTTGAAATTGGTTGAGGTTATATTCGCTTTTTCTTGTCCGTTTCCCTAGAGTAATCGATACTCTCTTCAAATGCACAAAGAATGTCCTGGCTTTTCTATTGCCTAAAAAAACGAGTGTTTTGCGAAGAAGAAGCTGGTTCTTCTCGTAAGGAGCGTCGGTGAGGTATTGAAGAAAGGAGGATGTTGAGTAGACGTCAATCCAAGAGAAAGAATGTAAGAGGAAGCGCTGGGCTGCCTATGGGGTTTGGCGATGATGATCAGAATCAGGATCAAGATGAGCGTGTGGAGGCGAGATAAGCAGTGTTTAGGAGTTTGAGGTGGGGGGGGGTGAATTGTGAAATGGGCAAGGGGGTATAGGTGTAGCTAAGTATCCGCAAGTACCTGAGAGGAACAGGTAAAAATGGTGGGCTATCATAGGCTTAGCTCACAGGGGAAAATAGTGACAAAAGAGTGACAAAAGAGGGACCAAAGGGTTAGACGGGGGCGAATGTAAGGGCCACCGAAACCAGGCAGAGGCGATGGGATGGACGCATTCATCAGCCCGCAAATACCACAAAGAAAACACTGTTTCCGGATTGGAATGCGGATGCGGCCACCATAGATATTTGAAGTCGCAACTGAGGGCTCATTGGATTTTTGCTGCAATCATTCTACGGAACTAAAGGAAGGGTGACAGAAACAGTTAATTGGAGTCCTTGTGATGTTTGCATAGTGAAAAATTGAAAAAGTGCCAGCTTTGCCGCATTGCAAGGAGACCACCAGTTTTGCAAACGTGAGCCTCAATCGCCTAACCACGACTCCGGTGTGGTTTCTTTGTCTCTTTGTTTTCGAGGGGGCCAACGGTGGTGGACAAAGAGAAGAAGGGGACAAAGAGGGACAAAGAGGGACAAAGGAACGGCAGAGGGAGAAGGGAGAGGAGGATAGGGATGGGATGGACCGGGGTGGGGGGAACAAGGGGGGGCGTACACACAAACAAGCTAAGTTTCAAGGCTAAGACTGATTGGGAGATGGACCAATGTTGAGTTGCTGGGTCCTGGCACGGGCTGGTCCATGAGACTATTCAGCATGTAAAGTAGAGTACAAGATGGTGCTCACAGCCAAGTACTGTACATGCAAGAAAAAAACGAGTCCACAAAACTAAACGTGTGTTGGTGTTGGTGAGAGAGACAAGCAAGACTGCAAACTAAACTAAACTTACTCGTTTGCAAGTTGTGGACTCTAGCTGACGACGACGACAAACGGCACGGCATCGGGCGGATTAGTTTTGGTTTCTTTTTCACTCGTCTTTTCTTTGATGTCGGTCCCTTGGCCGCTTCTGTACCACGGTGCCCGGTGACAATAAACGACTGATCGCGGCGACACAATTGACGTGTTAGACGACAAGCGACAGCCAAGCGACAACCAACAAAGGGAACAAAGAAAAACAAAGAAAAAACACTGCCGCCGGACATACAATCGACCGACATACCGACTTACCTTCGTACAGACAGTTCAGTCAGTCAGCGTCATCTGTCTGTCCCTTCCTGCTGTCCTCCCTTCCATGCGTACAAGACAGACAGACAGACAGACAGCCGCAGCAACAGCCACGAGGATGGTAGGTGGCACTGCACCCACTGCACCCACTGCACCCACTGCACCCACTGCACCCACTGCACCCACTGCACCCACTGCACCACAATCCCACAGCACAACCACCGAATCCCACAGCACCACCCACCCAGTCCACGTCTGCCTGTAGTACCACATTCCAGCGCTGTCAGCATCCCACAGCAGCGGGCGAACTGTTGGCACCAGCACCAGCACCAGCTGTGTTGGTCGCACACTGCCAACTGGCCGTGTGGTTGGTACAGCCTGAACTGCCCCCCAGAGCTGAATTGTACTGCCCAGCCCAGTACCGCACATACCAATCTCTCCCATCGTTGATCGTTCATCGTTCATCGCAATCTCCGTCCCCGCGCGTCCTAATCCCCCATTATCCAATATCTCCCCAGCTGTCTCTCCCCGTCACAAATCGCCCGTCACTCCTCCCTCCTACCACTCACCACTGGCTATCCTCTCACCCATCATCATCCACTCTCCCCATCACCCACGCACACACACACAAAGGTACCAGACACCACTTCCCACCATGTACACTTACCTCCCACCGTCCCTGCGCAAGCCTCCCCCTCCCACCCCACCACCAAATCTCCGCCAAGACCCGCCAAGCCCCAACCCTGAAACCCGCTCCACCCCACCCCATCCAATCACCTCCCCCCATCCACAGCCATCCGCCCCGTCTATATCGGTAGAAGGGTCCTGGATTTAAAGCTGGCACGCCGTGGCTGAGAGAGAGCGCGGGTAATCTGCGGTGGTGGAGGAGGGGAGGTGACGATAGTGGCATCTGTCTGGTGGACGTAGTGGTGGTGGCTGATGAGGGCGTCGTCGGAGGGTGGAGAGGGTGACGATGACGGGTGACGATGGCTGCAGGGGTGTGATGCTTGGTGTTTATGGGGGATATTAGAGGGGTTGAGATGAAGGGAGGAGGAGGGAAGAGGAGGGAGGTGTCATGTTTGATGTTCGCGCTGTCTGCCGTAGGCGACTGCGACGGCGTGGGTTGTCATATGCCAAACTGCTTGGGAAACAAAACATGTCGTGCTCTAGTCAGGTACAGTACAGACAGTATGTCACGTGTCAGGGGTTTTGTCGTACGAGCTACTGTAGGGTAGAAGGCTAGTTAGGGAGATGGAAGGAAGGCATGATCAAAACTTCCTTCCTTCCATATTCAGAAGAATGGGATATGGGGATATGAGACCCGAGGAAAGAGCGAACAACACCCGCTCTTTCCGTTCGAGAGGGCTTAGAGGGGAGGGATGATGTGATACACTGAGTCTCTGTGAAGTTTGGTAGAGGAAGAAGGTAGGTAAAGGGAAGTAACTATACATTTTTTATTTGGTCTGGGAGTATCATTCTTTCTTCTCGGTATCACTCTTCTCTGCCATGTCTCACTCCCATTCTCCACCGTTACCATAAACTACGTTTTGCGGGACGCGTGTAGGGTCTTCTTTCTACCTTTTTGGGGGTATTTGGGTGTGCTTGGAAGGTGCTTGGGGGTTCTTGGTTTTCTTTGGGGGGTTCTAGAGGGTGTTCTAGAAGGTCTTGTAAGGCTGGCAGGGCTGATTCTTTGGGTTTGGGGGTGTGGGGAGTGAGAGGACATGACTCTGTCTTTATTGATTACAGTGGAGGATGTGGGTGTTTCTTGGGATGAATGGATGGGAGGGCCTTGCCTGATCAGGCTGGGAGTATTGGATGGGATTACTGGACTGGGGGGGCTGTGGATGACAAACTTCCTTTCTTACTGGTGGGGAATTTGAACTGATGGTTGAGGGTGGTGTACTTCTGAGTTATGGAGGTAGGAAAGTAGGGTTTGTTCCTGGTTCTAACCATTTTGGAAGACATGGTTTTCTGGGTAGGACAGAAGACTTTGTTCCTGTTCTAACCGTTTACAAAAACGTGGTTTCTGGATACAGGCACAGACCGCACCTTCGGGATTCCGGTTACGGCCAAGAAAGTTGGGAAGAAGGCGTGACTATTTTCCCATTTCGAGATGGAGTCGCTAGATGGGAGGTTTTGCTTCTTACTGGTCCGGACTTTTTGTCCGGACCGTTGAGAGGGTGGTGTGGTGTGTGCTTTCTGGTTATGGGAGAAGGCTTTGTTCCTGTTCTAACTGTTTACAAAGACTTAGTTTTCTTGGTTACAGACGGAAGACTTTGTTCTTGTTCTAACTGTTTACGAAGACACAGTTTTCTGGTTAGGACAGAAGACTTTGTTCCTGTTCTAGCCATCTTCGAAAACGTGGTTTTCTGGATACAGGCACAGACCGCCGCACCCTCGGTTTACTGGCCCGGACTTTGTCCGTCTCGTTGAGAGGGTGGTGTGCTTCCTGGTTACCGTCAAAGACTTTGTTTTGATCCTGTTCTAACCTTTTACAAACACTTGGTTTTCTGGTTACAGACGAAACACTTTGTTCCTGTTCTAACCATTTACGAAAACGTGGGTTTCTGGACTTTACCCTCGGCGAGTGCCCGGTTATGGCCAAGAAACCAGGACTCTTTTCCTTTCGAGATGGAATACTGGATGGGGATTGTGGTGGATTGAGAGATGAGGCTTCATACTGGAGAAGGGTTTGTCCTCCTTGTTGAGGGTGGCATGCTTTCTGGTTACGGATAGAGACTTTGTCCCTCTTCTAACTATTTACAAACCCATGGGTTTCTGGTTACGACCAAGATGTCAGTTTACGGTATGGGTTCTTCTTCCTTCTTTCAATGTAGCCAGCCGACGGATGCGAGGCGTTTCTTTTTCACTGGCACAGACTTTGTTGGCCATTGCCGGAGGCCTGGTGTTCTGGTTATAGGCTACGGCCAGGTTTCGAGAGTTGCGAATGGAGGCATGACTCTTTCCATTTTTGATGGAGATTATGGATACAGATCAGGTGGATGAAAGGAGTTTTTTTTCTATGGATAAAGACCGAGTTCCGGATACCTGGGCCAACATCAATTTTTTACCTTCTGGCCGTTGGCGGAAGAATAGTTCTCTGGTTATTGGTTACGGTCAAGAAAGGAAGCACCGAACTCGCGAAGGCATGACTCTCTTTCTCTGAGAATGGAGTCGCTGAATGGGGCTGTCAGCGGATCGGAATGGAGATACCACCCAACAAGAGCATTTCCTCACGGATACAGCGGAGTTCAAGATACCCAGAACTACTTGAAGTTTTTTTCCCCTGCCGAGAGAGACTGCATCCTTGGCGCCTCCAGCGGCATGTTTTTCTCTCTCCCTCCGATGTTCTGGCCATCTACAAGAGTCATGGGCTTTCAATACACACAGTGACTTTGTCCTATCCAAGGTAAGTACATTTTCACCCTCTCTTTTCACCCTCCTCACTCCACCATCTCAACTCGGCAGTTAACCAATCCCATCCCCTTCTATACGATTTCCTTTATTTTTCCTTTGGTTCCTGGAAATTCGAATAAGCTTCCCGTTTTTCCCTCTCGGGCCAGGAACAAGCGTTCCCTTAAAAAAAATCGATACCCCGAAGATACCTCGGGATGTCTCACCCAGGGACTCGGGAATGAATAAGCAAGGTGACGCCTCTCTGCACCCTCCGAGGAAGCCGACTGGTTACTCGGTCTGTATGAATAAGCCATTTCCATTGGGAGAAATTTTCTTGGTTTTTGTGGTTTGGCACTCGTGCCGAGGGGTTTTGGTCGGAGTTAGGGGATTGGGATATTGAAGGGGTTTTTTTTCTACAGGTTGAGATCGAATGTCTCACTCTGGGACGTTAGTAGGCGTTTTTATGTTTTACTTCCTGCGGTTTAAGATGCTGAAGGGGGTGTCTCAGTTGGTGTTGTGAGTGCGCACAGTATGACGCAGTTCGCGGGGGGGCTGGGATTTTGACTGGCGGGGGAGACGCGGGATAATGTAGAGGCTCAAAGCTGTGCTGCGTTGTGCGACAGTCATCAATTTCGGGTTCCTACGTGGCTTTCATATTTCTAAATTTTGACAGTATCGAGATGATACTCGACTTATGATGTGTTGTCGGCGTGAGTATCTGTGTTGGCCTCAAGTCTCTCTTCAGTGGTGGCCCAGAGAGAGACGACACAGAACCCCCCGATATCGAGTGAGTTTTTGCATCCCCCTTTCCCCTTTCCCCTAAGAAGATCGCGCGAAGCTCGAGAGGTGTCGATTCTAGCTATCCTCACCGACGATGCTATATTTACAATTCCATCCCCTCCCACGAGGTGCTGCGATCCAGCGCCCACATCATTATCCAGTTGCTACATACACGCATCTCCCGCACTCGACACACCTCTCTTCTCAAGCCTGTGCGTGATCAACCACCCCGCCACCTGGCTGTACGATCCTAGTCTCGCGTTGTCGACTCGCCGGGCGCCGCCTCCGCGTCCACATACTACGATACAGGGACCCTCGATTCCGGAACGTAGCAGGACGAACTGTGGGACGTGCTTAATCGGCGCAGGGTCCCTAGCTACGACGAGAGGGGCGCGTGGGTGTTCCCGACTACTGGTCTGATATGCTGGGTATGGGTGATGATACATGCGCGATGGGTGGAACTCGGTGAGAACGGGCCTGTTGGTGGTGAGAAAACAACGATAGCGAGAAGAGAAGCGACGAGAATACAAGGACAGTGAGAAGAGAAGCGACGAGATATCCCCCCGGCCGCCCAAACCTTCGTCATGAGCTATGCAGACAACTCTTCTTTACGAACTGCGGTATTGGCATGGAACGAGCAGCGGAGCTTTCGAGACCCCTATTTGAGAAGATTATGGGTTGGGATATGGAGTTTGGGAAGGGGGGCGGGGGGTTTATACTCGGGTTGGATTGTGGGATTTAGGGGGTCTGGGGATGGGGATGGTGAAGAGGTGGTGGTTTTGGGGGTTGTATTAGATGTGGTTATTGGGGTGTGATGAGGGGTTGACGACGGTGAAGCCCGTGATGATGAATTCCACCATACTCACCCTGCTCACCCTTCTCAACCCTCGCCTCACCTTTCAGGCGGCAAGGGGCTGCGATTCCGCGCTATGCCTATTGGCACGATTGAGGCTATCATCCAGCTATTAAAAAAATATCAAAAATATCAAAAATATCAAAAACATACAACAGTGGGTATTCGCTGGTGGTCACCCACCCAACTACTAATCCACCGATCTCAAGCTTGTGTATGGCAGAGCGGACGGGATGCCCAATTCTCTTGAGTCTATGGTCGTATGTGAAAGATATAGTAGTAGTCCGCATTACAGTGCTACATCGCACTCCTAAAACCAACGAGCCCACAACGAAAACCCCAGCCCTCAGATACCAAAAGACCTCCCCCCCCCCCAAACTCCAACACCTCCCTCCCTTCCCCCGCAACCCCCCAACCGCGGCACAAACAACAACCCAGACAGACCCCAACAAGATGATCCGGTATATAACACCCCCCCCCCGGTACGTATCACAGCTCAACAAGTCAACCAAGTTGTCAAGTGACAAAAAAAGCACTGGGAAGGAACATGGCGCTACTTGACTGGTGGAGTGGGTGGGTGGTGTTCAGATCGGGGAGCGAGTGGTGGTGGGCGTGCTGTCGGGGGGGGGTGTTGTTGTTGCTGGGTTGTTCTTGTCGTCGTCGTGGAGTTTCGGTGGTGGGGTTCTTGCTGTTGCTTGGGTTTTCTCACCGCAGTATCATTGTGATAGAAGCGTGGACGACCAGGAATGAGGCTCGTGCTTGGAAGGGTTGGAATGATGCGAGGGTTACTGGAGGGTAGGTCGCTCGACAGCCACAGCGTATTTCATCTTTGTAGTTCCTTTGGACTGTGGCTGTGGAGGTATATGAGAAGTTGGTGAAGTTGGTGAAGTTGGTGGGGTTTTTATTTTGGGGGGGGGGGGGGGGG
>NW_017263673.1:446081-446342 GCF_001662655.1 Pseudogymnoascus verrucosus
GGGTTTGGAGGAGATGAAGGGGGTATATCTGTACGAATTATCTCTATGCCCCTATCCCTATCTTCTACCTCCACCCGGTTCCCAAATACTCCCACCCCCACACCCCCCACCCCACCCCCCCCCCCACCCCCCCCCCACACTCCCCCCCCCCCCCCCCCCACCCCCCCCCCCTCCCCCCCCCCCCCCCCCCCCCCCCCCCCCCCCCCCCCCCCCCCCCACCCCCCCCCCCCCCCCCCCCCCTCCCCACCCCCCCCCCCCCAC
>NW_017263674.1:0-386 GCF_001662655.1 Pseudogymnoascus verrucosus
CGCGTATTGAACAATTGTACAGGACTGTCGCGACCTCCTGTATCCGACTGGTATATCTGCCACGGACCCTCGACAGCACTGACCTTTCTTGGGATGCAGCGACGGCTAACATATGGACGTAAGTACAAACCAAAATCTCAACGCCTCTAAATTCCATCGTAGTCCTAACGCGATCATAGCTTCATCGAAGGCAATCTGTTTGTCATTTGCGGTTCTATACCTACAATGCATCGCTTCTTCACACATGTGTTCCCTCGCATATTCCACAAAAGGGCCTCAAAACCCAACGATGAATCGTTGTCTGAGCACACGCAGGACACTCAACAACATACCCAGAACTCTCAGCAATATATCCGGGATTCTCGACTATACACCCAGGACTCTCA
>NW_017263674.1:432-1705 GCF_001662655.1 Pseudogymnoascus verrucosus
CGAAAACTAAGTTAGTATGAGCAGTTTCTAGAAGTCATCGACCTGCATCCCTTTCAGGTAGCGCAGGACAGCGCACACTACCCCAGGCCTCCTCTACGATAGTCATGCCAGATGGGGATATGAAGCGAGAGAGCTATCCTCCAGCCAAAGCCGTACACCTGCTTTCGGAGCAATATTAACTAGAAATTATTTGGATGTCGAGCGCAGCAATCAGGGGCTTGATATTGTATTTGACGGTAATATTGAGCAAACTGGGTGCCTACATACATATGATCCAACCTGCATTGGTGTATGACTTCCTCCAAAAGTCCTTATCAGAGGACCACACAGCGCCGGGCCTCAGAAAGGGCGAGGCAATGGCTGTAGTGAGTTCCAAAGACGAGTTGGAGACCCACCCCGCTTCCCCGCCAAACAGGTAGGCAGGCAACCCCCCTCGAAATATCCTTTATATAACCACCCCCCAACGCGGTCCCAGATTCACTCCATTCCATACTATCCCATATCCATAATCCGTCTATATATGCCTTTGTGTTTTCCCCTCCCATAAATAATGAGTGACTTCAACGAAAAAACAAAAAAAACAGCCCCACGATAAAATAAAATTAATAAAATTGGATACACACCGCACTCCACCCACCCAACCGGCAGCCGTAAAGAACCAGAAAACAAATTTGTTGTAAAGAGAGAGACGAGACGAGAGGCGATTACGCGCACTTCCCCTCCTGCCACATCTTAACAGCCTTCACAGTCATACCGCGCGCGTTGCCCTCACCCCACGTGGGGAGCCAGTCGTCGACGCGCTGGTAGAAGGCGCCTGGTGCGAGGTAGGTGGAGGCATCGACCCATGGCTTGCCGCCTACGCCGTCGCTGTTGTTTCGTTAGTTTGAATTCATCTTAAAACACACCAGCATCCTCCCCTCCAAAAAAAAGGAAGGGGGGACTAGTAAACAAAAGGTAAGAACTCACAGGAACCACCCATTCCGACTCCCCACCGCCACATTCATAACCAAATAAAACTCCTGATCAAACGGCGCCCCCCTATTCTTGCTCCCCGCCCACGGATTCGGCAATAAGGTATTATTCACAAACACATCCCCAAACTCCCCTCTATCCCAGAAATCCTTCGGCGTCCCCTTCCCGGCAATGCCGACATACAAGACCTGCTGGAGTCGGCTGTCGAGATAGGTGTACATGTAGTCGCCGGACCACTCGAAGCCGAAGGTGTGGAAGCTCTTGGAGAAATCGGTGCGGCGGATTTGGCGGCCGGCGGTGG
>NW_017263674.1:1732-2155 GCF_001662655.1 Pseudogymnoascus verrucosus
GGGGGGGGGAGAGGAGGGGACTCACCCCAGTGGATTGTGCTGGTGTAGGTGTCGCGGCCACCGAGGGGGTAGTCTGGGCTGTTACCGCGGACTTCAGCGATGTCGATTTCTCCGCTGCGAGGCCAGCCGCCGTACACGTCGTCTTGGGGAACGAGCCTGGGAGGTTATTAGCGATGACGCACCAATGAATGTCAGCTGATTGTCTCGACTTACCAGAGCGCAGGCCAGAGCCAATCTCCCTGAGGCATCTTGGCGGTGATCTCGATCTTTCCGTATCTGATCGTCTTCTTGCCCTTGGTGTTGAGACGCGCGGAGCGAACAGGGGGGATGGTGTAGCCCAAGCTGTTGTTGCTGCGGATGACGCAGTTGAAGGGGGTGGTGGACGTGCAGGACCCGTCGGCGGTGAGGTTGACGGTGAAGCCG